>NW_020954579.1:12974678-12987939 GCF_900497805.2 Vombatus ursinus
GAGAGAGAGAGAGAGAGAGAGAGAGAGAGAGAGAGAGAGAGAGAGAGCCAGGGTTCTAGAATGTTAGAACTGGAAGGGCCCTTAGAGATAGACCCTCTAGTCCCATCCTCCCATTTTAAACATACAAAAAGACACAAAGACCCAGATGCAGAAAGTGAGAGAGACAAAGAGACAGAGACACAGAAAGTGGAAGAGGCCAAGAGAGAAATAAGACATAGACACTGAAAGTGAGAAACAAAGATCGAGCCAGGAAAAACAAAAAACAACAAAAAAAAGCAAAAACACGTAGACAAAAGCCGTGATGGGAACAGTGATCTATGGAGAAACAGAAAGGCAAAGCCAGAGAAAGACTAAGACACACAGAGAGAGGTCTAACCTACCTCACAAGGAAGGACGTGAGAAAAAAAAAGTGTACAGTATGGCTAAAAACCTCTAGTTAAATGTGCACTATTCTTGTGATTCTAGAGCTAGACAAAGGTAGACAGGGGAGAGGGAAAGAAAAATGGAGGGTGGAAGACACTGAATCAGACTGAGAATGCCAAAGCTAGCCTCTACCCGTACCTGAGAGTATCAGGAGCAGCACGCCCAGCCCTTCTTTGGAGATGGTGGGCAGCCCCAGCCCAGCCATGGTCAAGTTGATTCTGTCTTTGACCCAGGCCTTGACCTCCGCGGCTGTGGTTCCCTGGAGGGAAGTGCTACAGCTTGTTAGCCTGGATTCCCCTCCCCACTAGGCCTCTTCCTGCCATGCAAATCTGGACCCTAGGGACACACTGGCCCTCCTGTTATTTCTGGGGTAAAGAAGGTGGGGCCCAAAGGAGAGATTAACATGGGGAGTTGCAAACTCTATTGTCTGCTCCTTGCTGCTCAGGGGCAGTTGCTTGGAGCAGAACCAGAGGTATGCTAGAGTCAGGTTGAATTTGGTCAGGAGAGCCAATTGTTAAATTTTCAGTGTGAGCTTTGGAAATCAGCAAATGCTACAAATAAGGGTTTGGTTTATTGTTTTGTTGATGGTCTAGACTTGAGAAAGTGGTAGAGAAAATGTTAATGTAGATTAAACTTAAAAGTGTGTTGAATATGCTTTTTTTCCCTTTCTGGAGAGCTGATTGTTAAATATTTACCAGTATGCCTCTAGGAAGAACCTTTTTTTCCTTCCCATCTTTGATTACTGCCCCTAACCTTTATCAATAGTAGTGGAAAGAGCAATGGATTTGCTGTCAAAGAAGACCTGGGCTTGAGTTCCAGTTATTGGCTATGTGACCTTGAGAAAAATCACTTCTCGTTTGGTTTCAGTTTCTTCATCTATCAAAGGAGAGGACTGTATTAGCTGATTCTCAACATGTCTTCCATTTTCAATAATCTGTCGCTACCAATAGCTTCTTCAAGTGAAAATAAAAACAGCAAAGGAATGTGGAGAGCAGGCTGGAGTTAGTCATGGGGGGAAGGCATTTTGAACTGGGTTTTGGGATGTCTAAGAGAGAAGGCAAGGGCAACCCATTGGAAATGCTAGAGTGTGATGGAAAAGAGAAAGAAAGGTGTGAACTATGGCATGGTATGGGGGCAGAATGGGAACAGATTATCTTGAGTAGAAGCCGCCATGTTAGAGAATGAGGGGAGATAAGGAAAAAGGGGAGTGCAGTCAGCGGCATCAAATGGCCTACCCAGTGGATTGGATTCTAGAGTGAGAAATAGAGAGTTATTATAGGTTTTTGGGCAGGGAAGGACAGGGATGGAAATGGTATGAAGGAAGATAATTCTGTAGATCATTTAAACCTGATATTTGTTCCACATGTCTGAGGCTGCCTTTTTTGGATATTCAGGATAGTTTGCTGAGAGGGGGTGCATGTTAGGTGAAGGAGCACAATATCTTAAGAAAAACTTTTACTCACAAATCTGATTTTTAGCTAACAGATGAATTGGGCCGTTATTGTTTACTTGAGAAAGAGGTTCACCACAAGCCCTCTTTGAAGGTCAGACTCACCCAGGGCATCTTCCTGCTTGTTTACAAATGAGTGGTCTATTTGCCCAGGCAGGCTTGATAGAGGAGTCCTTGGACTTCTACTTCCTGACTGTCTTCTGCCATTTTGTTTCCCTTTCTGAGCAACAGGTCAGAAATGAGCAATCCTGAGAATGCACATTTTCAGCCTTGGGGATGACCTTGCAGATAATCTCGCTCTAAAGGGTTCTTCTGTTCTAAAATTTACAAGCAAAAGAGTTCTTGAGTTGAAGAATTGGATGCTGGCCTCTGATGGGAGAAGATTCCCTCAATCGTGTCTTGGAGAAGAAAGAGAATCCTCAATAAGATTCTCCTGAATTTGGAGGACTAAAGCCACCTTATGGAGGGACAAGAGGTCTGGACCTTGCCATAATATTGCTGTGAGTTACTTAGACTGTGCACCTTAGACAGGTGAAAAGTCAGTAGGGAATGTTTACTAAGTAGCTCCAAGCTGTCTTTATCTTGGGGGATAGGGTGGATGGGTGTAGAGGAGTCTAAAAAAATCAAATGGGTTATTTGAGTGCTTTATATTTCTGCCTTTGTTCATGGGTACCTGAGAATACTTTTTATATTATAGATTTTTTTCTGTGGTGGTTGAAATAAAGACTATCCTGTACTTGATATTCATACTGTAGATTAACTACCTATACAGAAATTGAGAATCCTCTTTCCCCCACACATGGGGGAAACCTAGATAAGCCAGGCCTAAATTTTATTCAGATTTTCCTGGGATTTTACTCAAGAATGAGGTCCTGAGCAAAAAAAAAAAAAAAAGAATAAAAAGATAGTGACCTTTTTTGGGGTCAGCCTTCAAGATTAAATCTAGTCCCTGTGAGCCAGGGCTTTTCCTTGGATTGGGGAGGAGTGAGAAAGTGCCCCTAGATGACTGACAAAGACAGAGACTTTGGGGAGGGAAAGGGAACAGCCAATGTTTGTATCCCCAGCTTAGCACAGTGCCTTGCAAATGGTAAATGCTTAATAAATGCTTTTTAATTTATCCATTTATTCATTCATTCATTTCATTTTTTTTTGTTTTTTTGTTTTTTTTTTTTTTTGGGTTTATTCATCTCTTAAGAACCTGCCATGTGCAAGAAACTCTGTTGAGTGCTGAGGCCTCTCAAAGAACTTAGGAACTGTTTGGAGGAAGGAGGGACAAGATATATACGAACATAGCTATGATACAAAAGAGAGCGAGATAAAAGTAAAGGAGGAGGCCTAGGGTCTTGCACTACTAAATTAATACTTTTGAACAAGTATAAAAGTGAGGCCTAGGCAAAGCACTGGAATCTATCTATCTATCTATCTATCCATTTTATTTATTTCTAAAATTCTTTTAAAAATTTTTTTGAGTTCCAATTTTTCTCCCTCCCCCACCCATTGAGAAAGCAAGCAGGCAAAGCACTATGGGAAATATAACGAGGGATAGATTATTTCAGAGGGAGGTAGGGATCAGGAAAATCTTTAAGAAAGACTCAATGTCTTGGGCCTTGAAGAAAGGGTCTTGGGACATCAAGAGACAGAAAAAGGGGACATATCAATTCTAAGCCCAGGGGATGGCATGAGCAAAAGGATGGAGAGGAGAAGCAGAGTAGTCCAGTTTGACTGAAACATGAAAAGGAGATAAGGATCACTAGGGGGTGCAGTGGATAGAGCTTGGGGCCTGGAGTCAAGAAGACCTGAGTTCAAATCTGACCTCAGACACTTACTAGCTGTGTGACCCTGGGCAAGTCACTTCACCCTGTTTGCCTGAGTTTCCTCATCTGTAAAATGAGCTGGAGAAGAAAATGGCAAACACTCCAGTATCTTTGCCAAGAAAACCCCAAATGGGGTCATGAACAGTCAGACATGGCTGAAAAATGGCTTGATAAAATGAAGGTAATCATACTTGTACTGGTCACCTCAGAAAGTCATTGCAAAGAAAGTCTTAGTAAACACTACTTTTTTTTCTGGGATAGGGACTTTTTTCATTGAGCTGAGTTGCTGCAATCAGATATCGGGGGAAAAATGGGACAACTCTAAAGAGAGATATGATTATCATGACATCAGGATTTTATATTTTTTAATTCTTAGTAGGACTATGGCAAATTTGAGATTCTGTATTCTGTATCTCTAATATTTAACTTTTTTGAATCTTGCTTTTTTTGCTTTTTTTGGAATTTTGATAAACTTGCTTTTTTGGAATCTTTTAATAAACTACCACTAGTCTGTTAATAAAGCTTTTTCAACAAAAAAGTTTAACTTTATTAGATTTTATTTCCTTGTTTGCAAAAGAAACTTTATTAAGAACAAAACTTTTAATTTTACATATGATGTGACCCCAAGGGTGGGGAACCTGCTGCCTGCTAAAAGGCCATATGATGCCTTTTAGGTCCTCGGGTGTGGCCTTTTGATTAAGTCCAAGTTTTACAGAACAAATCCTTTTATTAAGGGGATTTGTTCTGTGAAGTTAGGATTCTGTCAAAGGACCGTACTTGAGGACCTAGAGGGCCACATGTGGCCTCAAGGCTGCAGGTTCCCCACCCCTAGACTGGATCATCCTGAAAGTATTCTTAGAACTTTTTGTTTTTAATTCTTAGTAAGGTCCTCTTCTATGGGGGGGGGGGGGTGTTTCTCCAACCCTCTTAATTCTAGTGGCTGCCCTTTGTTGATTATTTCCTATTTATCCTCTATCTGTGTTGTTTGTACAAAGTCATGGGCATATCATCTCCTCCTTTTAGACTGTGAGCTCTTTGAGGTCAGGGACTGTCTTTACCTTTTTTTTTTTTTTTTTTAATTCCCAGTGTTTAGCACAGTGCCCTGCACAAAACAGGCACTTAATAAAATCTTATTGACCAATTGACTACTTAGAATTTAATATGACTACAACTACTTAAAAGTTCTTTTGAGTTCATGTGGCTATTTGGGCTTTTTGGGAATGAAGTTTGTGTTCCTTACCTAGAGTTCAGTTCAGGGCTTGGCACGTAGTAGACCTTGAATAAATATTTGTTGACTGACTGATTGATTTCTGATTCCAGGTGCATCACTATCTACCATTCTGCACTTCCTCTCTGAGAAGAGTGGGAAAGGAACAAGAGCTGGACCCTGGCTTATTTCTCTTTTGTCCTGGCCACATTGGCCTGAAGTCTTCTCTCATTCCCTTCATCCTCCTTCAAAGGACCATAATAATTTCTAAGAGGAAACAATATTGGGGATAACTGCAGTAGAATTATAGTAAAAACAACCCCCCACCCAAAAAAAAGAAACCAAGGCAAACATTTAAAATATGAAAAACCAAGAGGTGTATGGGGGAAGCTCAATGTTGAAGAAGTAGATTTTTTTTCCCAGTAGAGAAGGGAAATATGTTCCCCGAGACTTCATATAGGGGTTTGGAGTCTGGGGCCCAAGGCTCATACGGTGAGTTTGCAGTGACACAGACCCTTTGTCTACCTGCCTTTGAACTATGGGCTTTTATGGTAGTATGAAGTCAAATACACTTAGTCTTAAGCTAAAAAACATACAAACAAACAAAAAACAGTCCTAATGTTGAGGTTTAGGGGTGCTGGGACCCCAAAATTACAACATGTGGGTCCTGCCCAAAAGAATTCGACCCAAGCCTCCCATCCCCATCGTTCCTCCCTCAAATAAATGGGGCCCAAATTCTTTTTTTGGGGGGGGCAATTGGGGTTAAGTGACTTGCCAAGGGTCACACAGCTAGTAAGTGTCAAGTCTTTGGTCTCAGGCGAGATTTGAACTCAGGTCCTCCTGACTTTAGGGTCAGTGCTCTATCAACTTCGCCACCTAGCTGTCCAGTAAAACTTTTTTTTTTTTTGTTTGTGTTTTAGGCAATTGGGATTAAGTGACTTGTCCAGGGTCACATAGCTAGTAAGTGTCAAGTGTTTGATCTGAGGCAGCATTTGAACTCAGGTCCTCCTGACTTCAGGGCCAGTGCTTTATCCACTGCCCCACCTAGCTGCCCCCCAAATTCTTTTGGGGTAAGGGGCAAAGGTCTCAGCTTGGGCCCACACCCCATCACTAAGAGGAGATCTAAGCCCCAGGGACCAGGAAAAGCAATAAAAAAAAAAAAAAAAGACTTGCGAGGACACTAATTAGATGTGACCCTGTTTTGTGTCTAAATATTTTGGTATCAAGGTCAAGAACTCTGGACAGTGGGCCTCTGCTAACCAAGGCTCTCTACTCGAATTCAGGACTCCTCTTCCTTTTTCTCCTCTCTCCTCTTCTTCCCCTTGACCCCTCCCTACCTGTGAAACCTAGGGAATAACAACCATCGTCATTGTCACTATGGGTTCCAGGCTGTTCCAGATGTTCCTGGGTGTTTACAGATGTTCTTGGACAAAACAAAATAACATTTCCCCGTAAAGGTGTCAGCTGTTCAGCCCACGGAACAGCCTGGGGATTACAAACAAAATAGGATTGAGCTCAGTGACCTGGGGTCTTTTCAAGGACTCCTGGCTGGCCTGACGTGTTTGTGTGTGCGCACATGTGTGGGGATGGGGTGGGGTGGGGGAAGGAAGGGGATGCAGGGCAAAGCAGGACAGGACCAGGAGAGCAATAGTGCCCTGTACCTCTTTAACTCCAAGCCTGGGTGCCCTAACTACCCCACCGTGCCTTACTCTGGGGGGCTCTCTCATTTTATCACACATCCCCACTCCCCTAGGGGTGGGACCTAGCGGCTTCTTTCAGAGCTCAAAGGTGGGAGGGCAAGTGGAGAAGGTTTGGGATGTAATTGTGTTTTGGGTTTGGGTTGTTTGTGGTAATTGTTTGCTCAAGGGCAGTACAGTGATTGGGGTGTGTAGTGGGCCTGGGAAGGAGGGTGGGAAAGGGTCCTTGCAGACTCTATTTCCCTATCTTGTCAAAAGACAGGCCCTAGAAACCTCTGTTCCATGAGAACTCATCTCATCTTCCATCTCCTCCCCCTCCTCCTCCTGTCCTTCTCCCTCCCCCTCCCCCCCACACCGGGCCATGTGGAGATCCGTGGTCATAATGCAGATGTGCCCTTTTGTAGCTTCATTCCTATTCACACCAGGTTGATCGTTTCCTGGGCCCCAGAGGGGAGCTCTGGGGACAACTCTCCAGCCCAGCACTGCTTGGTTCTGGATACCGGGTTATTTATCACACAGGGGATCATGCTGTTCCCTCTGTGCTTTAACACAACAACATAGTACTCCACCCTCTCTGCCTCCCCACCCTGATGTCAGCCCTCCTTCCCTCTGCGGTGACTCTAGTATCACCTTTCCTTACACCCTGAGGGTGGGAGTAGAATCAGAGACCAAGCTAAAGATATTGAAGTTGGGGGATGAAGAAGAGAAGAGATGCTATCAGGAAGACAGCATCTAAATAGAATTTAGATATCAAAAGAATTTTAGAGAATGTCTAGTCCTATCCCCTCCTTTTTTCAGGCAATGAAACTAAGGTAGAGACAAGAGAAATAATTTGCCCAAGGTCACAGAGGCAGTAGGTAGCAAGCCTGATTTCCGGATTTATCAATCTTTTCATCAAATCCGGAAAAAAAAAAAAGGGTAAAATCCCACCCACCACTTGCAAATCAAATCAGGTTTCTTAGATTCTCTCTGGGACCTGCAGCTGGGAGGATGGATATGTGATTTGATATTTTAAATGGTCTATTTGGTCCCCAGGGGTCAGAATGTGCATTCCCTCTCAAGGGCTAAATGGGGTGGTCACAGGAGCCTGCAAGAAGTTGAAAGGCGGATCCCAGAGGGCAAGAGACTTTGTTGGGTCTTCTTTTCTCAGATCCTGTCTCCCCTTCCCATTCCCAGGGCTCTGGACCGAGAAAGTGCTCAGTTTACCTGGGAGATTGGATTTAAGACAGGAATTTACATGAGAGGGACCTCTGGACCTGAGGGGCCATACAGATCTGACAAAGGCAGGAGGAGTGCATTCAGTTCATCCAATTCATTCAGAATTCATCCAACAAATAAGTATTAGTGAATAATCACCATGCTGTAGGTCTGAAAGCAGGGGCTGTCCCACAGGGTAGTCTTTTTAAATTTAATTTAATTAATTTTAATTTAATTTAATGAGGCAGCTTGGTTCTGGGGCGGACTGTGTAGGACAGCACATGTGAATAATAACTGGCTTTTATACTGTATAATTATATTACTTATAATGTATAATGATATAGCCCCTTAAAGTTTTCAAAATGCTTTTCTGCATGTTAACTTATTTTAGCGTGGAGAGCACACTTGGAAGCAGTGTTGGGTCTTAGAGTCAGAGAGTTTGGGTTCAAATCCCAGCTTTGCTACTTAACTTGGGCAAGTTAATGATCTCTCAGAGCATCAGATTCCTCACTTGTAAAATGGGAGGGTTGAATTAAATAACCTTTAAGTTCTAAATTTATTATCATAAGATTCAAACAGCCTCATAAAGAACCCTGTGAAGTAGGTCCTGTATGCAGATATATCCCCATTTTATAGCTGAGGAAACTGACAGTTGTAAAAGTTAAGTGATTTGTCCAGGGTCACACAGCTAGCATGCATCAGAAGCAGGATTTAAACTCATTTTTCTCCCCGGTGTTTAGTCCAGGTTTTGAGTAAGTGTTTGTTGATTGGTTTCTGATTCCAGGTGTAACACTGTAACATAGTGTTACTTAGTATAAGTGTGTGTGTGTGTGTGTGTGTGTGTGTGTGTTTGGCAAGGCAATTGGGATTAAGTGACTTGCCCAGGATCACACAGCTAGTGTCTGGTCTGAGACTGGATTTGAACTCAGGTCCTCCTAACTCCAGGGCCTGTGCTCCATCCACTGTGCCACCTAGCTGCCCCTATACTACCTTTCTTAGAAGAGTTGGCAAAGGAGTAGAGGTTGGATCCTGGACTATGTCACTTCTGGCCTGGCCACATGGCCTGAGGAGGGCCTAAAGTCTCTCCCTTTTTCCCTCTATCCTCTTTTATCTTTGTTGTGGGTGTTGTTCAGTCATGTTCAACTCTTTGTGACTCTTTTTGAGGTTTTTTTGGCAGAGATACTGGAGTGGTTTGCCATTTCCTTCTCCAGCTCATTTTACAGATGAGAAATTGAGGCAAACAGGGCTAAGTGACTTGCCCAGGGTCACACAGCTAGTAAGTGGCTGAGGCCAGGTTTGAACTCTCAAAGATGAGTCTTCCTGGCTCTAGACCCAGCACTGTATTCACTGTGCCACCTGGCTGCCCTCTTTTATCTTTATCCTGCTCCCACTTAGTTATTGTAAGGAAAAGAACACTGGCTTTGGAATCAAAAGACCTAGGTCCAAATCTCCCCTTTGCTACTTAGTTGTGTGAGCTGGAAAAAATCACTTCCTATCCCTGGGTGTTAGTTGAATTTGCAAAATAAGAAGGTTAGACTGGATGATGTCCAAAGTCTAAAGTCCAAAGCTCTAAATTAATCATCTTATTCCCATCATCCCTCCCTCTCATATACACTGCCCCCCATTTCCACAATCTCTCCTTTCCCTTGTCCAACTCAGACAACAGGACTGGTTTGGGTTGATGTTTATTGTAAGAAATATACAAAGGAAACAGGCTTCTCCTTACTTGGCTCAGAGCAGCTGCATCACCCCCACCCAGCTCATAGGGCCCATTCAAGGCAGTTCCCGCCCTAGGGACACTCCTGTTCCCAATGGTCAACAATCCTGCTTTGCCCAATGTATGTGTGGCGGGGGTGTGGTGGGGCAGGGGAGGGAAAGGAGAGTCTGAACTTCAGAGGGGTTGAGAGGAGAGGGCTAGGCCCAGAATTGGGGGAAAGGTTAGGATTCCAACCCCTTTCACGACACATACACAGAGAATCAATCTTAGCCACACAGACAGAAGGCTTCCAGTCTAAGAATTTTCTGTCACTTCAAGAGAAATTTTCAAGCCCTAGGGCCCAGGGAAGGAGAGTAGGGCTGGCCAGGATGGTGGACAGAGAGAAGCCCTACTATTTGAATGAACACAGTGAAAAAATAGATGAGACAGAGACAGATGGAAAGAGGCAAAGGGGAGAATCAGACACAGGCACAGAAAAACAGAAGGGAAAGAGACAGAAAAATATGCAAAGGATTGAAGAGAAACACAAAAAGTAGAGAGTAGGAGAGATAAGGGAGACACACAGTCATAGAGACCTGTTATGGAGTGGCAAAGAGATGCCTAGAGATGCTGAGAGATCCAGAGATGGAGAGATGGAGAGAGACCCAATGCCAGAGAGGTGAGCAATGAGTGTTCATGCTTATCCACACACACACACACACACACACACACACACACACACACACACACACTGCTCTTGTTTTGAAGGTTTTACGGTTTCCTGAACTTTAGTCAAATTGTTCACGAGAAATGAGAAGAAGAAGAGGAACTTGGGACAATCTAGTTCTCAAACTGACAAACATGAGGCCCAGCCACCAGACAAACATATCATGTATGTGCCCACACATACATGCATACATATATAAACACACATACACACAGAGGGAAGTATGTCTGAAACAAATCATTCCCTGAGCAGCCTCTCAGATTCCCTCTCTGGCTTTGGAACCTTCTCCCTGATCTCTTGGGGGGGTAACCAGGGCAGAGCTCTAGTGACTATCTCCAGATCAGCCGGGATGACAGTTGAGGTGCCTTTTGCCTCAAGCTTGCAGGTTGTCAAGGGTATGGCTCCTAGCACTTGGGACCAGAATACTTGAATCCCTTTAGGGGCTTTTAAGGTACTACTCACTAGGCCTTCACTGTCCTCATTTATAGAAATGGGATTAATCATTTCTATTCCTAGGATCTCTTGCCCTTAGGGAAATGGTAGAATGAAAGAGGTGGGGTAGTGGGTGGAGAGGGTGTAAGAGAGAGACAATCTCTAGGTCTTGAAGGAGAAAAGAGAATGTAGTTTTCTAGAGTGGGGTGGGCTTTAGCCTGCTCTTCTAATACCCACCCCCAAATCCCTTCCCCCAATAACAGAAACTCCTTCCTCGTCCTACACAGTCTGGACAACCCCAGCAAAGAACTTTACACTTTAGCCATGTTTATGTTATCTGCACAGCTGGCACATAACACAGTTGCAGATCTTGACGCCTGGTCAACCATATTTCATAGAAAAATAAAATTCCAAAATCATATCCTTATTTATATCTGCTCCCAAGGGGATATGGCCAATTTGGAGAGGGACCAGGAAGACAAGTCTCAGCAGGATCACCAAATGGAAGTCCCTGTGATCCACCTCCTCCTAACTGATGACTTGGTGGTCCAAATGTCAGAGTTGTTTGTGAGGCTGTGTCAGTACCAATAAGATTTCTGATGAATCATCTTTCCAGGGAGTTCTGTAGCTGGTGGGGGGTGCTGGCCAGGTTTAGAAGATGCTTGGAGCTGGCATGGGCCCCAGAGATGGTGCTCCCCATGGACTCGACTTTTAAGACATCATTCTCTTCTGAGAGGGGTGGGTGGCTGAATTCCTCTGGGGAAAGGGGGCTAGGCAGCCCTTAAGACACTGGAGATGTGAGCTCAGCTGATTGGTTGTGAGGGCTGAGTATGGCTTGTGGGGGCTTTAGGTTGTATGTGACTGGCCATGGAGTGAATGCCTGAAGAAAGCAATCAGGTCCTAAAGCCCCTGGGCAGAGAGGAGATATATGGCAGCCCCCAGGAGGGAGAGATAGAAGAGCCTCAATGACTAATAGGAGAAACTGAGGAGAGACAGATGGACAGACAGACACTCAAGTTCCTCACCCCAACTCTTGAGGCTTTTATGGTTCTTTCAGCCAGCAGTAGACAATTCACATTTCACATGGACTGTGCAAGATTGGGAGAAAGGTCTCTGGATTCTAGGGTGAGCCCCCGAATGGCCAAATCTTTCCCACCAAGATGGATTTGGGCAACACCCCGTCTCAAAGCATGCCTCCATCACACAACTAAAACCTATAGGCTGGAGTACAGGGTTCAACAGGGGAGCCCACCTGGGGCAGAGCCCACTGAAGGAAATATCTATCCCCATCTTATTAGACAAGTGACTCCTTGACTCCTGGGCGTACTCGGTGCCCCTGTGGCTCTGGGGATGACTGGCTTGAGTCTGGAGCATCAATGGGCTTGAGACCCAGGGCAGGGCCAGCCTCCCCTGTTGCTTTATCCTCTTCTTTCTGGGAGCTGTTGTTCCCATACATCTTGTTCATGGTATCTGCAATCAGCCCCTCCTTCTCTGGGGCCTCAAACCCACTACTGTCTCCACTATGCCGGTAGAGATAAGAGGCCTGCTTCACTGAACGCCTCAGTAGATGCCGGCGGTAGGCTCTCTGGATCTTCATAGCACATACCTCCTCGTGCTTCCTCTTCAGTGTAGTGGTGATAGGTTCATAGGAGACCTTGGAGGGGTTGGCCGCCATGAATTTTTCCTCCATGGTCTGCTTGAGGGCATCCATCTCACCGGAGTCCCCTAGAACCTCTTTAGTTAGAGCAAAGAGTATGTCTAGGCAGTGAATCTTGTCTCCAGGGACCATAGGAAGATCTAGAGTGATGAGTTTGATCTTGTTGGGTTTGGCAATCCTCAGCGGCTCCTGTAGAGTGTCCACAAAGTCAGAGAGGCGACTGTAGTCAATGAACTGTGTGGCATCTGGGTCAAACTTCTCCCATGTCTCATAGAACATCTCAAAGTCATCCTCCCCCAATGGCTCACTGCTCTCCTCAGTAGCCACGTTGAAGTTCTCCAGAATGATGGCGATGTACATGTTTACAACAATGAGGAAGGAGATGATGATGTAGCTGCAGAAGAAGCAGATGCCTATGGAAGGGTTGCCACAATCACCCTTAACACTGCTGCCAGGGTTCTCCAGATCGGGGTCACAGTCAGGGGGCCCACTGTTAAGGATGGGGTTCAGAAGCCCATCCCAGCCAGCTGAGGTAGTGATCTGGAAAAGGCAAATGATGCTGTTGCCAAAGGTCTCAAAGTTGAAAATGTCATCAATGCCAGATTCTTTCTTCACATAGGCAAAGTTGGACATGCCAAAGATGGAATAGATAAACATGACGAGGAAGAGAAGTAGGCCAATGTTGAAGAGGGCAGGCAGAGACATCATGAGGGCAAAGAGCAAGGTCCGGATACCCTTGGCACCTCGAATCAGCCTCAGGACGCGCCCTATCCGAGCCAGACGAATCACTCGGAACAGTGTGGGTGAAACAAAGTATTTCTGGATCAAGTCAGAAAGGGCAAGGCCTATGAGAGAGAGAGAGAGAGAGAGAGAGAGAGAGAGAGAGAGAGAGAGAAAGACAAGAAAGAAAAAGAGAGAGAGAAGAAAGAGGAGCAAAAGGAGAGAGAGAAGCAAGAAGAGA
>NW_020954579.1:12987949-13167023 GCF_900497805.2 Vombatus ursinus
AAAGAGAGAGAGAAGAAAGAGAAGAGAGAGGAGCAAAAGGAGAGAGAGAAACAAGAAGAGAGAGAAGCAACAGAAGAGAGAGACACAGAGAGAGAGAGAGAGATTGATTAGGAATTGTCTCTCTATGGGGAAGGTGAGGATATCTATAAAGCAGATATATCCTAAGAAGAGGCAAGGAAGAAGTAAGGTTTAGTTACCTTACTTGCTCTTAGGGACAATGGAACATGCATGTTTTGAGGAGAACCTGTTTTTTCTTTTTCTTTTTTTTTTCTTTTCTACAGAGGCAGTTCTGAAGCCCCAGCTTTTTAGCTTAATGGCCTGGCTTCCTAGGAATGACCAAGGGGTTATAGAATCATAGAATTTGACACTTGGAAGGGACCCTAGACACCATCTAGTCCAACTTGCACTTGAATAAGAATTCCTCTTAAAATATACATGACAAATAATCATTCAGCCTCTGGAGAAAGAACTCAAATGAGGAGGAACCCTGTCTTGAAACAACGCTTTATACTTAGATAGCTAATTGTTAGGAAGTTTTTCCTGACATTAAGTTTAAATTTGCCTATTTGTAATTTTTATCAATGCTCCTGGTTCTGTCCCTTGGGGGTGTCCCTGATATTGGAAATGTCTCCTAATTTGCTGTTGCTGGGCTTTGCCAGGAGATCCTCTGAATAGCCAGGCTTTTCCCAGAAGTCAAAGAGAGTGGGGAAAATGACTCACTACTTTGCCTTCATCCTTTTGAGGCTGAACCATGGTTTGGGGAGAGATGTAGCTTCTTATAGGATCTAGGTTTTGGGGTTTGTGTGTAAGAGAGCGTATGTGTACACATTTCTGTGCTTTACAGGAGCATGTGTGCCTGTTTATGCATGTGTGTATGTGTATGCACATCGAGGTTTGCAGATGTATGGGTATGCCTGCTTATATGCAAGGGTACATTCATATATATGGTGGTCAGCATGTTCACACATGCCTATTTATATTTCTGTTAGAACATGTGTGTATCGTTGAGTGTACATGTATATGTGTATAGAGCACTGATGGAAGGACATGGACCAAATAATAGAATCAGAGATGATAGGATCACAGATTTAGAGGTGGCAGGGACTTTGTTGTTATTGTTCAGTCTTTTTTCAATTGTGTCTGACTCTTCATGACCCCTCTTGCCCAGGGTCACACAGCTAGTGCCTGAGGCTAGATCTGAACTCAGGTCTTCCTGAATCTATCCACTGCATCACCTAACTGCTCCTAATATACAATAATACAATACAATATTTCCCTAGAGTATGCCTATGTGGGTTCATCAGCATGCTTGAGTTTCTTGAGGTGTGTCTCTTTATTGGCGGGGGCAGATTTATGTGTGCACATGTCTGTGTGTGGTAGGGAAGACTCAAGTATGTGTATATATAGCAAGGGGCACCTGGTGACCATTGAGCAGGGGCTCACCCACAATGGAGAGGATCACCACCACGAAGTCAAAGATGTTCCAGCCAACAGTGAAGTAGTATTGACGCAGCGCTAGCATCTTGAGCACGCACTCGCCTGTGAAGATGATGATGAAGACCATGTTGATGTTGTAAAGGATGTCAATCTTGAGCTGGCTCTGGTCATCTGTCTCTACCATCATGGTGACCATGTTGAGACAGATCAAGAACATGATCGTGATGTCAAATGCTTGCTTGGTCACAAAGTCATACACCATGCCCTGAATCTTGTTCTTTAGCACAAAATGGGAGATGGGACATGGGAGGGTTCAGGAAGGACATGGACGGCCATATGACACACAGAGAGGCAAATAGCACAGGACACAACAGACAGAAAAGAGAGAAAGAAGGTGCATCAGGTCACCTGGGAGGAGCCCTCAGATACCGTGAGGAGTGGGGGATGGGGATAGAATGAGTTGGGACTGACTCAATGCCAAGCCTGACTGTTCTCTCCAGCGAGAAGCCCCTCTGGAATCCACCCCTATCAGGGAATCCTTCGTGGGATCCTTCAGGGCAAGGGCCTTTTCTGGGGGAGCATCTCTTATTTTAGGGGATCCATTCGCTGACAACTCTCTCAGCCTGGGATATCTCCCTTTGCTTGGTTCATACCCAAGGCATTGCCCACTTGGGATGCAGGACTAACATTCCCATATCCCTCAAGAGGGACTTTGTCCAGTGGGTAAGGGACGGGTGCTGAGATGGGGGAGCAAGGAAAGCCAGTATAGAGAAATATAAACAAAAATACTTATGAAATTATTTAAACTCAGATTCACTGAGAGTGGCAAATCAAAAGATAATTATTGGAAGTGGAAGAGCAGGTTGAGGGAACGTTCTGGGCTTTCACGGGGATGAGGCACTTCATTCTCCCACACTTTCACCCCCCCCCACCCTCCCATAGAGAGTATACCTGAGGTCGAGGAATTGGCTTCTGCGGCTTCTTGGAACCCAGTTTTTTCATGGCATTATAGTATTTTTTCTGTTCCTCTGTCATGAAGATGTCCTTTCCTCCAAAGTATAGTGGGAATGAGCCCATTTAGATGAGAGAGCCCCTGCTCATCCCCTCAACCTCTCAGTATCCTCACAACACCAAGCGATTAGTTCCATCTGCATAATGACTCTGAGAACCACTAAAGCTATGGGTGTTTGTGGGGACCCCTGGCCCAATAAGGCAACTGAAAGTCAAGCCAGCTGGAAGGTTAAGACCTCTGTCATTGTGTCATTCTATGATTCTAAGGGGCTAAGGGATTAAGGGGGGATGGAAGGAAGGGCTTGCACAAGTAATGAGAAGATTGTGGGAATTGGCAAGCTGAGGAGATGGGGCCGTGGGGAGGGGGGAAGAACTGGAAGGGAATGCAGAAGAAATAGAGGTAAAGGGAGAGCAAGTAGGGAAGAGGGCAAAGAGGAAGAGGGAAAAGAATAGAAAGAAAGGATGTGGTTGGCCTGGGTATGATACTCATCTTCTTTTTTTGCTGGTTGAAGTTGTCAATGATGACTCCAATGAAGAGATTGAGGGTGAAGAATGCGCCAAAGATGATGAAGAGGACAAAGTAGATGTACATATAGATATTCACCTCATACTGGGGTTGTTCTTCAACCTTTTGAGTCAAAATGGGGGTGAATGAGCACTAGCTCCCCAGTGAGAGAGACGGAGCTACCAGCTCCTCTCCCCACCCCCACAACCCCATCATGGAATGGAATCCCACCGCGGAAGGGAGGGTCTCTCTTCCAGAGGAAGAGAGTAGAGGAGATGGGGCTGTGCCTCTGGCAGTGCTAGGGATGGAACAGCGTAGGAAAAGGACATCACGTTACAGTTCAGAGCTCCATGGAGGGCTGGGAGATCAGGGGGAGTCACTCATCTTCCTTTTCCTGCATCCAACCTGTCAAACCAAGGATTTGGGAGGTGTGCTTGTGCGTTCCAGTTTCACTGACCTCTCGGGAATCTACAGCTGCATACATGATATCCATCCAGCCCTTGAAAGTAGCCTGGATAAAGTTGAAGGAGAAAGTCAGAAGCATTTTGATGGGAGAAGGAGAGTCCATCTACTTACTGGAAGACTCATCAACCCACCTGTACTTCCAGTTTTTGTAAATCAGCTCCCACCCACCACAAAGCACAAAGCTGGTTCTCATGTTCTGCCTTCCCAACAGCAGGGACATCAGCAGGGCTGGGATGACTGTCCCAAGACCCAGGGTGAGGGTGGATGATATAACAGAATGCTGGACTTGGAATGAGGACGATCTGGGTTCAAATCCTGACTTTAAATCCTGGTAGCTGTATGACTCCAGGACAAGTCATGACCTCTGGACCTTAGTTTCCTTATCTACAAAGTAAGGGGTTTTGACTCCTCAATAACCTCTAAGTGCCATCCTAGCTCCAAATCTATGAGGGAAATGACTAGTAAGGAGAATGAGAGTCAGGAGCTTTCCCAGCATGCAGGAAGTCACCAAGTTTTGCAAGTAGGGCTAGGCTGAGAACCTCCCCAGTTCATGACCTCAGGGCATAATAATCAATATTCCAGACCCTTTTCTGTGGCGTCTTAAAGCACCAGCATCCAGGACCTCCCATACTTTATGTGTGTGTGTGTGTGTGTGTGTGTGTGGGTGTTGGGTGGGTGGTGGGTGGTGGGTGATGAGGTTTCACCTTCATAGTGGAAAGAATGCTAGACGAGGAAGGAATCAAGATCCTGGACCTGTAACTAGACATTAACTAGCTGGATGACCTTTGGCAAGTCAATTAAACTCTCAACCCCTGTTTCCTCACCTGAAAAATCAGAATAAAAAATAATATTTGCACTGCCTAACCCACAGGTGCTTGTGAGGCAAATGCTTTGTAGACATCAAAGTGCTGTGAAAACCTGAGTCCATTACCTACCTCTTGGAGTTGTTGGGAGGATTAAATGAGAAAATGTTTGTGAAAATGTTCTATAAACTAATCAACTTAAAGGCTAGATACATTTGAGTTAATATTATGCAGATGCAAATTGCTATTATTATTATTATTATTGTGGAGGTTGTTATGAGAGCCCCACCCCAGCTGACAGAAAGATCAGGGAGCAACTGTAGCTATAGAAACAGGGACAAAACCAAGAAGAGATGAAAACGACAGCTCGAGGGGGGTGACTGCCTGCCTCTCTCTCCCTCTCTCTCAATAATTCTAAAGCAGTCTGGAGGGATTGAACTGAGGTCCCTAGCAAGGTGCTCTAACAAAATCGGACACTTTCCATTACTCTTTAAAATATGCAAAGCATTTTGAATATATTATTTCACTTGAGCCTCCCAACAGTCTTGTGAGGTAGGTGCTACTCACCCATTTCCCATACGGTTGACACCCAGAGAGGTGAAATAATAATAATAATAATAATAATAATAATAATAATAATAATGATAATAATTAATAATAGCCAAATTTTATTTATTTCTTTACAAATCTTTGAGGTTCATAAAACATTTTTCATGTTTTATCTAGTTTGATTTTCACATCACCTCTCTTAGGTAGGTATCATTATTATTCACATTTTACAGATGGGGAAATTGAGGGTAAGCAGGGGCTAAGTGACTTATCTAGGGTCACTCAGTTACTCACTCAACAAGCACTTGTTAAGGCACTGTACTAAGTATCGGAGCAAAGAAATATCAAAGGTAAGTTTTGAACCCAGATCTTTTTGACTTCAAGTCTAAAACTCGGTCCACTAAGCCCCAGTGCTCAATACTTCCTGCAGAGTAGGTAGGTTTTCAACAAATGTGAATGAGAAAATCATGAGAAAGAACTGGGGACAAGCCCAGGTGAGATGAATGGGGTAGAGTTGACAGCCTGGAGGCCTAGAGCTGCCACGCAGCGGGCTCCACTTACCACCTGCAGAAGTGAGAGGTAGCCAAGGCCCACATTGTCAAAGTTGACCTTGACATTGACCCATCGGACCTCCCCGGTATCCATCAGTTTGAAGCAGTCTGACATGTTGTTGACAACAGAGATGTCAAAAATCTCTGAGGTGGTGGTGTTGATGCATCGGTAATACTTCCCTGCAAACAGGTTGACCCCCATGATGCTGAAGATGAGCCAGAAGATCAGGCAGACGAGCAATACATTCATGATAGAGGGGATGGCGCCCAGAAGGGCGTTCACCACCACCTGGAAACAGGGGGACAGGCAGGTTGTGGGAGGAGGTGTCACAGACTGGGACCCAGACATCTTCCCCTGTTCACCCTACCTAGCATGCCAGGACCCTGAGCCATAGCCCAATGGAGGAAGGAGCTGACTCTGCGCTTACAGGTTCATAAGTCGTTGGGTGAAAGTAGAGTAGGGTGAAACAGCCACCATCATCTGGGAACTTCCAGCCTGATAGCGGGGTTAGGACACATATACACACAAAAAAAGTAAAGAAAGGAGTGGAAATGGATGGAGTTAAGAAGGAAAGACTTCCTGGAGCACTCAACAGAACCGGGAAAAAAGGAGAGAAGTGAGGAAGCTATCCTAAGTTTGTAGCACAGCCACCATCAAAAGTTCAGAGGTAGGGATTGGTAGAGAATGGAGAAGGGACAACGGATAAGATTTTGCCTGGAAAAAGCCTTGTGTCTGGGAGTAGAAGATTGGGTTGGGAAGTGAAAGCAAGGGATTAGAGAATGGAGAGCTATTGGGAAGGGTCCTGGTACCCATCTGTGGTCAGGGGAAGGACCTTTCTGTAAGATCCGTGTGGAGTTCTCTGCTCGGTTAGCAATACGGCTGCCTGGGTTGAGGGGAAGGGGGTTTTCACTGGAGGTATCTCTGCCACAGGTCACTGGGCAAGGGACAAACACTCCAGCCTGGCTCCCCTCCCCCTAAATAGGAAACTTGAGGCCTCAGCCACACATGATTACTTTTTCTCCCCTTCCTCCCACCCCCCTGGCTGACTGGGCAACTATGAAAACAGCCTCAAGCATAGAAGGGAAGCCACCAGGCTTTGCTGAATCTGAAGCAGGCTGGCATGTGTGGTAGGAAACCTTCCTTGTCTTCCCATGAAGGAGTTGCAGTTAATTTTGCCTGGTTAGCATAATCTAGCCTCACTTACTCAGAGTACCAGAGCAGAGGCCAGTCTGAATTCGTGAATTCTGGTAGATTTTTTTTAAACAGAGTTTATTGTCGCTGTTCAGTCGTTTCAGTTGTATCTGACACTTTGTGACCCCATTTGGGATTTTCTTGGCAAAGATATTGGAGTGGTTTGCCTTTTCCTTCTCCTGTTTATTTTACAAATGAGGAAACTGAGGCAAACAGGATGAAGTGACTTGCCCAGAGTCACACAGCTAGTAAATGTTTGAGGCCAGATTTGAACTCAGGTTTGCCTGACTCTAGGCCCAGTGTTCTATCCTTTGTGCCACCCTCAAACAGAGTTGCTGTCATATTAACCTCTAATACTGTAGTCCATATTAACTAATCAGGTGATACAGTGGATTAGGGAACTGGATCTGGGGACAGGAAGACTTGAGTTCAAATCCTGACTCAGACACTAGCTATATGACCCTGGGCAAATCACTTAACTATTCTCTGCCTCAGTTTCCTGAAGAGCAAAATGGGGATAATAATAATACCTACCTCCAAGGGTGGTTGTGAGGATCAAATGAGATATTCATGAAGTGCTTTGCAAACCTTAAAGTGCTATATAAATGCTAAGGGCCAACAATGGACTGCCAAGTAGAAACTAGGCTGAAGTGTTTTCATGAAGGGATAAGAACAATTGTAATAAGCATACTGTTTGTATACAGGGAGACGCTTAAAACAATTGATTAAACATCCCCCAGACATTGTTTGGGCAGCTAGGTGATGCAGTGAATAAAGTGCCACGCCCAGAATCGGGAAGACCTGAGTTCAAATCTGACCTCAGACACACTTAATAGCTATGTGACCCTGGGCAAGTCACTTCACCCTATTTGCCTCAGTTTCCTCATCTGTAAAATGAACTGGAGAAGGAAATGGCAAACCACTCCAGTATCTCTGCCAAGAAAACCCCACATGGGCTCACAAAGAGTCAGACCCGACCGAACAACAACAAACATTGTTTACTCTATTAATTTGCTTAGAAGCCTTTTTTCAGACCTGCGGTTTATCACAGACGTTGCATGAGGTGGTAAAAAGAGCGTTGCAGTGAGAGTCAGAAGGCCTGGGTTCCAATCCTAGGTCCATCTGACTCTATCTGTTTGCCAAAGGATGAAGCATCTAACTTCTCTGGACTTGTCTTGCTCATCTATGAAACGTGGATACCAATATTTGTCACGCTATTTTTATGTGTGAAGATCAAATGAAATGCCATATATTGAGCGCTCTGTAACTAAGCAAGATATATAAGGGTGAGCTATTATTAGCTTTCTCAAACTTTATTTCCATCAGTCACTTCCCCACACGGAGACTTGAGGTGGCTGCTGATTGCTTATGGGCTCAGTGGAAACTCAGCCTGTTACCCAAAGCTGTTTGTTCACCAGAACCTAATAGAGGAGAGGAGAGGAGAGGAGAGGAAAGCAAGGTTCCAGGTTGGAGGCCAACTGGCCCTTCTATCCTAGCTCAGGACCCCAAGTCCCTAAAACCCTGGAGTGGTTCCTTATCTGCTGGAGGAAAGCAGAGGGGAGGTGGTATTGGATAGGGGAAAGACACTGCATTTGAAGTCAGAGGTCCCCCATTCAAACCCTAGTTATTTGACTTTTCTGGGTCTCAGTTTCCTCATATGTAAAAAGGGGATAATAATAGCACATAGGTTTTTTTTTTTTTGTGAGGATCAAATAAGATGATATTTAAAGCAATTTGCAAACCTTAAAAGGCTATGATGATAATAATAGCTTTTAAGGTTTGTGAAGCACTGTACAGATGTTACCTCATTTGATCCTGGCAATGGCCCTGGGAGGTAGGTGCTATTATCATCTCATTTTATACTTAAGGAAGCTGTGGCCCAGAAAGGTTAAGAGAATTGCTTAGGGTTACACAAGCTAGTAAGTGTTTGAGGTAGGATTCAAACTCAGGTCTTACTGACTCCAGGTTCACCACTCTATCTATTGTGCTACCTAGACAGACCATAGTGTTTTGGAGGTTATAAAACAGCATCTCTGTTTAAAAATCTATCAAAATTCACAAATTTAGATTGGTCTCACCTCAGAGATTCTAGGTAAGTAAAGTTTAGAGTATGCTAACCAAGCAGAATTAGGGGAAGGGCATAAGCACTTATGGGGGTAGCTAGGTGGTACAGTGGGATAGAGTGCTAGACCTGGGGTCAGGAAGACTCATTTTAGTGAGTTCAAATCTGGTCTCAGATACTTACTAGCTGTGTGACCCTGTGCAAGTCACTGTTTGCCTCAGTTCTTCTTCTGTAAAAATGATCTGAAGAAGAAAAGGGCAAACCACTCCAGTATCTTTGAGAAAACCCCAAATGGGGTCACAAAGAGTCAGACATAGCTGGAACAACAAATAAGCATTTATACAGTGCATACTATGTGCCAGGCACTGTGGTAAGTGCTTTTCAACAAATATTATCATATTTGATCTTCACAACAACCCTGAGAGGTAGATGTTATTATTATCCTCATTTTACAGTTGCGGAAACTGAGGTAAACAGAAGTCAAGTAACTCGCCCAAGGTCACACAGAGAGTAAGTGTCTAAGGCCAGATTTGAACTTAGGTCTTCCTGACTCCAGGCCCAGTGCTCTATCTACTGTGCCACCAGCTGCCTCTAAGCATGAACTAAGGTTCTCTACCTCACATGCCAGGTTGCTTCAGATTTAGCAGGGCCTGGTGGCTTCCTTTCTATACTTGAGTCTTTGTTTTCATGGTTGCCCAATCAGCCTTCCCCAGAGAATTCCACTAAGTTAACTCACTCATTTCTTCTGGACCCCTCCACTCTTGAACAAAATGTGCATTCACAGAATTACAGGACCTGAGTGGGAAAGAACCTCAGAATTCACCTGTTCCGATTCCTGCTAGAGCAGGGGTCCTCTCAGCAGTAGCCCTGGCCCAAAGGCCTCCAGCCTCTCTCCTCGAAGACCTCTAGAGCCTGGCAACTTATCAGATGTCAAGGGAGCCCATCCCAGTTGTAGACAGCTCTAATTGTCAGGAATTTTTTTTTTCTCACATGGAGTCAGACTCTCTCTCTAAGACTTCCGGCCAATCGTTCCCAGTTCTACCCTCTGGAGCCAAACAGAATCTTTCTTCTCTATGACATTCCTTCAGATTTTCAGTTGTATTCCCCTCTCTGCCTAATTATCCGTGCCTCCACCCTCACCCCTCACCCTCTATTTCCAGCTCCTTCAATCATGGGTGGTGTGCTTTCCAGTGCCTTCACCATCTTGGTCAGCCTTTCTGGACACACTCCTACTTTTGTCAACATCCTTCCTAAAATGTGGACCCCAGAATTGAACAAAATTTTCCAGATAAAAAATGCATGGGAACCATCCTTCTCCCTTGTTCTGGATACTAAACATTTTCAATGCAGCCCAGGATTACATTAACTTTTTTTTTTTGGTAGCCATGCCAAACTATTGACTAACATTGAGCTTGCAGTCCACTAAAACCCCCAGGTATTTTTTTTACACAAAATATTGTCTAGTTACATTTCCCCTAGTTCTAAACACTTTGTCATCCATGCATAAGTCTTAATGTCCTCCATTGCATCATGTTTTGTGGGGGTAGGGGCCCCATAAGAAAACTAGTCTCATTTCCTTATAGTCACGCCTCCTACATTCCATATCTGTTGTTGTTGTTCATCATGGCTGACTCTCCATGACCCCATTTGAGGTTTTGTTGGCAAAGATACTAGAGTGGTTTGCCATTTCCTTCTTTATCTCATTTTACAGATAAGGAAATTGAGGCAAATGGGGTTAAGTGACTTGGCCAGGGTCACACAGCTAGTAAGTGTCTGATGCCAGATTTGAACTCAGGCCTTCCTGACTCCAGTTCCAGCACTCTATCCCCTATACCACCTACCTACCCTACAGTGTCTCTCTACAACTAGGCTACTACCTCTTACTGGGCAGTAGCTGTGTCTTCTGTTCTTTTCAATGTCTTATTCTCCACTCCATGATGTCATGGATAGAGTGCTGATCTTACAGTTTGGAAGAGTTCAAATCCTGCCATTTACTAGCCGTGTGACCTTGGGCAAACAGTTTAACTTCCCCAGGCCTCAGTTTCCTTATCTGTAAAATGAAGGGGTTGTACTAATTGAACTCTAAGGTCCATTCCAATTCTCTATGATCCAAGGTGCTTAATGCAAGGTTATTGGGGAGCATTTGATTTCAAGTCAGAAGACAGAGAAGACATGGGTTTGAATCCTGGCCCAGCTTTACTTCCTACCCTCTGTTCGACCTGGGGCAAGTCATGAATGACAACCCTCTGGGTCTTAATTTCTTCCTCTATAAAATGAGTTGGATCAGATCATCCCTAGGGTCCCTTCCAGCTCAAAAAATCCTGTGACTCTTTGGGCACTTGGTCTCTCAAGAAAGGACTGTTAATTTGATTTGTGAAATCAGACTTTTTACCTCCTTCTCCATGATCTCAGGGACAGAGAGAAGTAATGAGGGCTAATGGTGGAGAGAAGGTTTTCCTAAAGGGACTTAACTAAGAAGCCATTTCCTTGTAGGGATAGGGCTCAGGAATGGGGCAGGAATGTGAGCCCCCAAAATTATTTCACTTATTCTCCTATCCTAGGAGAACCAAGATTGAATGATGCTTCCTGGGACAAACCAAGTTGTGAATTAGGGGTAGATGTTACCCAAACTGAAAATATTTCCTTTTAGTTAGGTACTATGTGTTACTATTCCAAACCACATCCTGTTATTTTCCATGCCTATCCAACTCCCTTCCCTTTCCCTCCCCCTCCCCCATCCTGGCCAACTGCAGCTTAATCTGGACCACTCAGCAAAACCTGGCCTGAGTCTGCCGTTGGTGTGAAAAGCTTCTAGGTATGTCAGCGTTTGGCTCTGAGTGAGGCTGGGTCACTAGCAGTATAGGCTATGGACATATGGCTCCCTGACTTCTCTCTGGCTTTCCCTTGCTTAGTTAGAAGGTCCATCTCTTGGGCAGGAGAAGAGCAAGTAGATTATTGACCATTGAAAACAAGTTCACTCATTACTTGTCTTCTTGGAGGCTTTCCCTCTCTTCCCTCTGCTTCAAGTTCCTCTCTCTGATTCTCCTCTCACCCAGTCCCAAGTTCCTAGAGCACCTACCCTCATGCCTTCAAATCTGGACAGGGCCCGGAGTGGCCTGAGTGCCCGAAGTGTTCGGAGTGACTTGATGGGCCCAAGTTCAGAATAGCCCAACCAATTGGCCACCAGGCTGATGATGGAGACCTGGTGAGAAAAGTCAAAGAGGAGGGATTAGCAAGGAGGACACTCAGTAGCAAGGGGTACATGGGACAGGGATAGGGTAGGGGCTATAGCCCCCTGGCCCCCAAGGTACATTATCTACTGCATTCATCTCTCCTAAGCCAAGAGAGAACTGACCCTTAATAGATACATTCTTCCTGAGGACATAATTTCAATGTGTCATTTCTCCCACACCTCATGGCTCTTCAGGGTCAGAAAAAGACTTGTCCAACCCCTGAGTCCTGCCTCCTGGAGAATAGAAGTGAGCAAGTGCTTAGGGAAGCAGCATAGTACAGAGTAAATAGTACATGGAAAGTATTCCGCATCTCTGATTTTTGCTTGTTGTATAACCTTGGATGAATCATTTGGTCTTTTTAAGCCTCGATTTCTTAATCCATAAACTGGGGGTAAAAATAATCACCCTACCTACTTGATAGAAACATTCTGAGGATCAGATGAAGCAACATAGGTTAAAAGGCTTTGAAAAGGATAAAGGGCTATACAAATAAGAGATATTTGTATTATAAGTTGCCTATATTTCTACCTCCTTTTCCATTTCTTCCACCCAAAGCCCATCCAATCTCTTCTTTGTCCAGCTTGAGTTTCTTTGGGATCTTTCTACCTATCCCTTGGGTATATACCAGGCTCTGGCATCCCCTTGCTTTTAAGGCTAGGCTAAATATTCCATTAGAATGCAAGCTCTTTGAGGACAGGAACTGTGTTCATTTTTGTCTTGCCTGATATACAGTAGGCACTTAATAAAAGCTTGTTGCATCCATAAACTGAAAAGAACAGACCTGGTTGGGATCCTGGGCCCTCAGACATTCCTACTGCCCTCCCACCCCACCTTTGAAGGGAGCCCAGTGTCATTGGCCCCCAGCATGGTGACTCACATCTACAATGAGGAAGTCAAGCCAGCACCAGGCATTGGTGAAATACACCTTAAAGCCATAAGCCACCCACTTGAGCAGCATCTCTAAGACGAATACATAGGAGAAGACCTTGTCCGCGTACTCTAGGATCGTCCGGATCACCTTCCGTTGCTCAATGTAGATGTCTTCAAATGCCTAGAAGAGGGACAGAGAGCCATGAACACACTTGGAGGGATGGGAGGATGGAGAGATGTGCACCTAGCAGCAACCTTGGGAGAGATGGAAGAAGGAGTTGGTCTCGGGTCTCATTTAGTTGATTTTTAGTCATGTCTAACTCTTCATGACCCCATATGGGGTTTTCTTGGCAAAGACACTGGAGTGGTTTGCCATTTCCTTCTCCAGCTTGTTTTACAGATGAGGAAACTGAGGCAAACAAGTACAGTAACTTGCACAGCTAGTAAGTGTCTGAGTCTAGATTTGAACTCAGGAAGATGAGTCTTCCTGACTCCAGGCCCAGAACTTTATCCACTGCTCCACCTAGCTGCTAGCTCTACCCATAAATGATATCACCAGTCCCCAGAAAACAGTACCCAGCTAGAATCTGACCAGTTAACTGCAGAATGGGATAGGTAGAATTATTCAGCCCTCAGTGGAGATATCATGGACAGGGTTATGGACCAGCAGAGGGAGAGTTACTAAGGTGTATGATCCTAGCAGTATTTTTAAGATATCTATCTACCCTGCAAGAGATAAGAAAATTCCCCTAAGGGACTTAAAAAAAACAACAAACCTTGTTATTCATCTATGTCCAATCCAATCAAATCTCAATAATTATCTTCTTTGAGGATTATGGACAGTAATGCTTTTTTTAAAAAAGATTTTTATTGATATCTTTTGCTTTTATTTCACTTGGATTTTTCCCATATCTTTCTCTCCCTCTCTGAGATAGCTATCCCTTATGATAAAGACTTTTTTTAATAGAAGAAAATTCAGCAAGATTGAGTAATACATAAAAAAAAAGCTGATGTTCACTTTTAATTCAATTCATCAAACATTTGCTAAGCACCCATTCTATAGGATGTCCAGTTCTAGTCCATGGAGATATAAAAACAAGAATGAAATGTTATCTATCCTTGAAGCTAACATTTTCTGAGAGGGATGGAAAAGAGGAGCATTTATAATATTCATATAGATAAATAAAAAGCAATAACAAATAATTCAAGAGGTAGAAATCACTAACAACTAGGGAGATTAAAAATGTCCTAGTACAGCAGGTGGCATCTAAATGATACGTTGAATCCTAATCTGGCTTCCCCAACTGGCCTAGGAAACACCCTCTTTCCCAGCTCATATCATCCCCAACAGTCAGAAATTGTAGATAAAGCATCATCAACCTGCATCAAGTAAAATAAGGGAGGCCAATCTATTGCTTTTTAAAAAAATAAACCCTATATAGGCCAAGTTAATATAATAAAAATGACAATTCTACCTAAGCTAATTTACTTATTCAGTGCCATACCAATCAAACTACCAAAAAATTATTTTATAAAGTTAGAAAAAATTATATCAAGATTCATTTGGAAGAACAAAAGGTCCAGAATATCAAGAGAACTAATGAAAAGAAATGCAGGAGAAGGTTGCCTAGCCATTCCAGATCTTAAATTGTATTATAAAGCAGCAATCACCAAAACTGCTTGGTAGTGGCTAAGAAATAGAGTGGTGGATCAGCGGAATAGGTTAAATATGCAAGACACAGTAGTCAATGACTATAGTAATCTATTATTTGATAAACCCAAAGACCCCAGCTTCTGGGATAAGAACCCACTCTTTGAAAAAAACTGCTAGGAAAACTAGGAAAGAGTATGGCAGAAACTAGGCATGGACCAAAATCTCACACCATATACCAAAATAAAATCAAAATGGGTACACGATTTAGATATAAAGGCGGATACTATAAGCAAACTGGGAGAGCAAGGAATAGTCAACCTGTCAGATCTGTGGAGAACTGAAGAATTCATGACCAGACAGGAGATAGAGAACATTATGAAAAGCAAATGGATAATTTTGATTACATTAAATTGAAAAGTTTTTGCACAAACAAAGCCAATGCAACTAAGATTAGAAGGAAGGTAGGAAACTGGGAAAGAATTTTTATAACCAGTCTCTCTGATAAGGGCCTCATTTCTAAAATAAATAGAGAATTAAGTCAAATTTATAAGAATACAAGCCATTTCCCAATTGAAAAATGGTCAAAGGATATGAACAGACAAGTTCTCAGATGAAGAAATTAAAGTCATCTGTAATCATATGAAAAAAATGCTCTAAATCACTATTGATTAGAGAAATGCAAATCAAAACAACTCTGAGGTACCACATCACACCTATCAGAATGGCCAACATGACAAAACAGGAAAATAATAAATGTTGGAGAAGATATGGGAAAATTGGAACACTAATGCATTGTTGGTGGAGTTGTGAAATGATCCAACCATTTTGGAGAGCAATTTGGAACTATGCCCAAAGGGCTATAAAAATTTGCATACTCTTTGACCCAGCAATAGCACTTCTAGGGCTATATCCCAAAGAGATCATACAAATGGGAAAAGTACCTACATGTACAAAAATATTCATAGCAGCTCTTTTTGTGGTGGCAAAGAATTGGAAATTGAGAGGATGCCCATCAACTGGGGAATGGCTGAGCAAGTTGTGGTATATGAATGTGATGGAATACTATTGTGCTATAAGAAGTGATGAACAGGTTGACTTCAGAAAAACCTAGAAAGACTTGTATGGTCTGATGCTGAGTGAAGTGAGCAGAACCAAGAGAACGTTGTACACAATAACAGCCACGTTGTATGATAACTAATATTGATAAACTTAACCGTTCCTGGCAATACAAGAATCTAAGACATCTCCAGAGGCCTTGTAATGGAAAATGCTATCCACATCCAAAGAAAGAACTATGGAAGTCGAATTGCTATTTTTTTTCCTCTTCTCTTGAGTTTTGTTTCCTCTTTCTGATGGTTCCTCCTATTGGTTTTAATTTTTACTTACAACATCACTAATGTGAAAATATGTTTAATATGAAAAAAAATAAAACCGATAAAGCAAGAGTTCTTACACTGGGGTTCATGGGACCTCAAAAGGGCCAGTGGATAGATTTCAAGGGATCTATGAATTTGGATGGCAAAAATATTTTTATATGTATTTTTATATTTTTATGTATTTTTGTAGCTATATTTCAATATAGTTGATTTCCTTTGGAATCCTAGGTATTTTACTTACTATATTTATTTATTTATTTTTGTTAATTTATTTTGAATTATCAACAATCACTTCCCACAAGCTTTTGAGTTTTAAATTTTTCCTCTCCTCCCTCCCTCCCCAAGATGGTGCACAATCTGATATAGGCTATACACGTACATTCTTATTAAACATATTTTCACAGTAGTGATGTTGAATTACTTACTATATTTAAAAACACTCTGAGAAGGAATCCATACGCTCAACTAGACTGCCAAATCAAAGGGGTCCATAACAAACAAAAAATGTTTAAAACCTCTTCTATATTCCCAGAGCCAAAGATGATATAGTTAGGTGGCATGGTGGATAGAGGGCCAGAGAGAACTGAGTTCAAATCCCACCTTGGAGATTTACTAGCTGTATGACCCTGGACAAGTCACGATGTCTCTGGTACTTGGTTTTCTCATTTGGAAAATGGAGAAAAATAATAGTACCTATCTTCCAAGGTTGTTGTGAGGATCAAATTTGACAGTATATATAAAGTGCTTTGCACACTTTAAAGTGATATATAAATTCTAGCTATTATTATATTATTAAATCATATAATTATATAATTTATATATTAATAATAATAAAAAATCAAAGAGAAACTACATCTGGACCATTTAGGATACTTCTTCTTTCTGTGGCTGTGAGTAGCCAAGAGGGACCTTTGCACCTTGGTCTGAACAGTGAAAACATAGTGTTTTCCCCTTTGGCTGGGCCCTAGGAAGGAACCCCAGGAGGATGGCGGGAGAAGGACTGGGTCAGTAGATGGCACTCACCAAGGCCCCACTGCTGAGTAGGATCATGAACACAATAAATGTCTCAAACCAATTGTGCTCCACCATCCTGAAGCAAGCTTTTCGAAGGTTCCACCATATTTTCCCCCGATCCGAGGTGATGTCAACATAGAGGAAAGGGAATCTCTTTACACAAGCTGTGAAGACAGAAGGGTTACTAGGAGGAGAGGATCACTACACTATGGCCCATGGGGGCCTCTCACAACTCCTTAGCAAGGTACCCGTGCAAGCCAAAGGGAGGCTCTTCCCATCTCACCTAAAAGGAACATGGCCTCTGTATTTTTCTGTCCCCTGATCTCCCCACTGAACTTCCTCATCCCTTTGCCCCACTCCCACTGATCACCTTTGATGAGCCAAGACTCAGGGAAGGAGGGAGACGCATCTCAGTACCTCCTGTCTCCATGGGGAACGCTGGCTTCTTTCCACTGACATGTCCTTTAACACCCACTGAACTGGGCAGGAGTAGAATTCAGTTTTGGCAGGCTGGATTTAAATTAGTTCTAAGAAAGGGCTTGGAGGGAGGCCCATGGTGAGTCAGGATTTAGACAGGGTGACTAGGAGAGAAAGCAAGAGGTCCCTCACTGGGGAGTGGCATGGGTAGGGGCCCCAGGGGTTGCAGTGGGTCCTCTCCTTCCTCATGGCTCTCAACACAAGACCTCCGATGTTGGCCATGGCAAGGGCGCTGCCTTCTGTGAAAGAAGAGGTGGGCATGGTCTTGCCCCTAGGGGCCCCAGGTCTCTCACCCTCAGTGAAACACTCCTCAGGGAGCTCTCCTTCAGGGTTCTCCTCTTCCTGGGGCTGCTCTTCTCCCTCAGGTGGTTTGTAGTCGGCGGTGCTGCATACCGACGAGTTCCCATCACTCTTGTGGGGTGGTGGCTTCTGCAGGGGATCAGAGGGGCCCAGTGACCCCTAGCTCCTGGGACCTCATGAGGGACCGGGACCCAGGCAGGGATGAGGGTAGGCTGGAGTAGGGGAGAGTGGAACGGGAGGGAGGGGACGGATGAAAGCTTCCTGAAGTAGTGGATGGAGTACTAAACTTGGAGTTGGGAAGACCTGGGTTCAAATTCTACCTCTGAACACTTCCTGTGTAACCCTGGGCAAGTCACCGAATCTCTCTGGGCCTCAATCTCCTCATCTGTGAAATGAAGGGGTTGGACTGGATAAGAACTTTCTTGTATTAATATAGCACTTTCACATTTGATCCTCACAACAACCTAGTGAGGTATGTGCTATTATTATCCCCATTTTACAGATGACGAAACTTTGGCTGAGAGAGAGAGGTTAAGTAGTTTGCTCAGAGTTACACAGGATGCAAAGGAAACAAGCATTTACCAAGCACCCACTATGGGGCAGGCACCGTGCTGAGCACTTTGTAAATAGCTCATTTTATTCTCACAACAACCTTGGGATGTAGGTGCTATTATAGTCCTCATTTTACAGTTGAGGAAACTGAGTCAGACAGAGGTTAAGCGATTTGTCCAGGGTCCCGTAGCTAGTAAGTGAGGCTAGTTTTGAACTCAGTGCTTCCTGACTCCAGGCCCAGCGCTCTAACCACTATTGGACCTCCAAAGTCCCTTTCTTGCTCTCAGACTGTAATGGGTATGGGGAAGGAACTGGAAGTGGGAGGAAGTTAAGGAGGCAGATCAATGAAATGTGTGTGGGAGGTGGGAGGAGGTGCTGTTCTAATGGTTGGGGAAGTAGAGGGATGAGGAGAGGGAATTACTGAGGAATTAAGGGAGTAATTCATTGAGAAGTTAAGGGAATTTTGGGAATGGGCCAGTGAGTAGGAAGACCAGGGAGTAGCCATTGAGGGGATAATTTAGTGAGCAGATAGGGGCATGTCAAGGGGGTCCCAGGTGATGGGAAGATGGGAGACCAGGAGGAGGAGTCCGAGCTCCACAGATACAAGATTCAACCCTCAGGATCTGTTTGGCAAAATATGTCTAGGCAGGATGGAAAATATCTCTGAGCCTCCAGTTCAAACCCAATAGGAATTTGATCCCTGAAGCAAGAGGTGGGGGATGGGGGTGGGGAGGCTCTGAAGCAGTTTATATTTCTTTCCCGGACTAGGACAGACTCTGATGTTTTTCAGAGTCAGACTCCCAAATCCTCCCTACCCCGAGCTCCTCATCCTCAGAGCTCCCAGGGCCCCTTCTCTTTGAGTTTCCAGAGAAGGTTATCCCTGAAAAAATGCAGAGCATGGAGGGAAAGGGTTTTGAGCTCTGAACCGAGGTACGGGGGTCCTTAGTACAGTGCCTGGCACATAGTAGGCACTCAATAAATGTTTATTGACCGATTGTCATGCAAAGAGTGCTTTGAATCTTAACTTTGACACTTACTTGACCATGGGGAAGTCACTTCTCTAAATCTCAATTTCCTCACCTGTAAAATGGGGGTAATAATGCCTGTAAGGACTTTTCTCACAGAGCCTCGGTGGAGATCAAATGAAATAATATATACAAAACAATTTGCAAATTTTAACATGCCAAATACATGCCAGCCTTATAAATGATCATCCTCACCATCTAGCCCAGCAGAAATTTGGCCTTCGGTGGATTGGTATCACATTTTCCAAAACTTTCAGGGCAAAGGTCATATGGGTCCATCCCCCAAATTTCCAGCATATATCCTTTATTTTTGCCTTTCTTTGTAGACCCAGAGCTTAGCACAGTGCATAACATATAGTAGGTGCTCTGGAATAAGCTTTCCCCAGAGACATATTCCTCTTTCTGCTTCCATTTCTGAGGCCTCTCCCTAGTTCCTTGAACTCCTACCCCAAATCTTAGAGACTTAGGGAGGCCCCTTCTTCTAGCATAGAGGTCCATTTCTAGTTACCAATGAATGTAGGTGGGGAAAAATTGAATCTTTTCACTAATCCCTAACTGAAATTTGGCATTTCCTCCAATTATTTAAAAAATATATGTATTCTGAGAAAAGATCCTCCAGACTGATAAAGATATCCACCCCCCTTAAAAAAAAATGAATTCTTGGCCTAGTGGTCCTGAGAGTGACTTGCTGTTATTGTTGGTCAGTTGTGTCCGACTCTTCATGGCTCCATTTGGGGTTTTCTTGGCAAAGATATTGCAGTGGTTTGCCATACTCCACAGTAATATTCCCTATCTAGATACTGTGATCTGGTTCAACAGCACCATCTCCTGGTGAGCTGTTTCAAGATAGCAAAACCTATACCTGAGAGATAAGACACACTGAGTTGGTGACACTCAGTTCTTATCTGTATGTGAAAGGTTGGGGGGATGGGGTGGGGGTGAGGGGGTGAATATATGGGGAAATGCATGGAAGGAGTCAGAGATGGATACACAGAAAGTCAGTGAGGAAAAGGACTCAGTGCTCTCAGGGATTCCAGTCCCCTTTACAAAGATAAAGGTTTTGACAGATCCAGAAAGTCATAATAATGACTGGGGGATGGGGTGAGGAGGGACAAACTCAAAGGAAGAAAAGTTGGAGTAGAGGAAGCATCTTGAGTCAGTGGGGGTGGAGTGTCATGATGTGAATTTGGGCTCAGACACTGGAAAAAGAGAGGACTAGATATTTCAAGATTGTTAGGAAAATTTAAGTAAATCTTAAAAAGCTCCTTTTTTGGGGCGGGGGAGGTAATTGAGATTAAGTGACTTGCCCAAGGTCACACAGCTAGTAAATATCTGAGGGTGGATTTTAACTCGGGTCCTCCTGACTTCAGGGCAGGTGCTCTATCCACTACGCCACCTAGCCACCTCCCAAACCTTAAAGAGCCATATAAATTTGCCTTGATTTTAATTTGTTTGCCCCCATAGATCTATGGAGTTTCATCCATGTGGGAAACTCTTGATTTGGAAATTCCCTTTACCAATATAGATTTAAGAACTCAGCATGAAGCACACCTATAATCCTTGTTACTGGGGAGGACTGATTGAACAATGGGGTTCTGATCTTCTGGGTACCAAGCATGACACCAGTATGGTAACTCCTTGAGAGCATAGGTCGGGACAGAGGTGGGGACAGAGGGAGTCTCCTAAGAAGGGTCAGATTGGCGCAGGTCAACAACAGAGAAGGTCAAAGCACCCACGACAATCAGGAGTGGGACTGCGCTGTGAGTGGTAACTTTACTCCCAGCCTGATAGAGAAAACCAGTCTCAAAAATAAATAAACCAAAAAGAAAAAAAAAGAAAAATCAACCCTTAAAGATTTAGAGATTTGTTTGGGGGCACTAAACAAGTTGAGTGATTTGTGCATGGTGCTTCAGAGGCAGAATTTGAACGCAGGTCTTCCCGATTCCAAAACCAGCTCTTTATCTGCTATGCTATGCTGCCTTTCTGAGTAGCTATTAATATTTTGATTATCTAATCAAAAAGGCTGTAAACTAAAAGGGACAGAGAAGACTGTCTATTTATATCTCCAAGCTCAATACCATAGAGAATAGCTACAATGTGGGAAGAAGGGGAGAGGGGGATGGAATAAACATTTATATAGTGCCTACTCTGTGCCAGGCACTGTGCTAAGCACTTTTTTTTTTTTTAACAAATATTGTCTTGCTTGATCTTCGCAACAACCTTATGAGGTAGGTGCTACTATTATCCCCATTTTATAGCTGGGAAAACTGAAGTTCAGTGACTTGCCCACAGTCTCACAGTTAGCAAATGTCTGAAGCTGGATTTGAACTTAGGTCCCTCTGACTCCAGGCCTAGTGTTCTATCCACTATGCTATCTAGCTATCTCAGATAAGAACAGTAGTTAAGACACCCAGAAGTTCACAAGATGAAATCCGAGAAAGGAGCCAGGAGTAAAACCTTTGGTCTCAAATGTCTAAACAGAATTTTCTAAAGGTTAGACCACAAGCAAGATGAGTGAGGGGTCCTAAAACAAGAAAGGTAAGTTTGATCTCTTAGGTATCACTCAGTTATGGTGGGACATAACCTATGACTGGTACGGCTCTGGATGGGTTTACCACATACAAAAGAGTTAAAAGTAGGATGGAAAGAGCATTGTAAAGGGGAAAACATGATGGATAATGTTTGGGTGAAAGTTAATGGTGGAGAAATAGAAATTATTTTTGTCATTGGATTATACTACAGACCACTTGTACAGAACGAGAATATAGATGAGGAGTTTGGGAAACAGATGAGAAGCCTAAAACAAATGGGGCACTTGAAGGAGAACTTCAACTATCCTGCATTTGTTTCATTCTCTCTCTCTCTCTCTCTCTCACTCTTGCTCTCGCTCTAATAACTTCCTGACTTTCATCTTTCAAAAGGTTGAGGAACTGACAAGGGGAAATTCTATTTTGGATTTGTTTCTCACTAATAGTGAAGGTAGAAATGGTGGGAATTCTAGAGGGAAGTGAGTACTCCTTCCTTGAGCCTATGATAGAGGAGACAAAACCTAGACAGAATCCTAAATAAGCCTTAGATTTGGGGAAATCAGATTTCAAAGCATTCAGAGGAAGGCTAGGTAGGATCACATGGGTCAACATTCTTTTGGGGAAGTCAGCTCAGGAGAGATTGGATATACTCAAGGATGAAATCCTGAAAACATAAAGGGAAACAATTCCAGTGAGGAGGAAAAATGGGATTTGTCCAAAGATAATTATGAGAATGGGGCAGCTAAGTGGTACAGTGGATAGAGCACTGGGCCTGGAGTCAAGAAGATTCATCTTTGTGATTCAAATACAGTCTCATACACTTACTAGTTGTGTGACCCTGAGCAAGTCACTTAACCTTGTTTGCCTCAGTTTCCCCATCTGTAAAATGAGCTAGAGAATGAAATGGCAAACCACTCTAGTATCTTTGCCAAGAGAACCTCAGAAGGGGTCATGAGGAATTGAAGACGACTGAACAACAACAAATTATGAGACACAAAAGGAACTCATCATCCAATTTAGATTTTTAAAAAATTCACAGAAAATGGAAGCAAGGTCAGGTAATGAGGGATTAATATAAGAATGTAGCAAAGTCATATAAAAATAGTGTCAGGAGTGTGAAAGTTTAGAATGAGCTAAGACTGATTAGGAAAGCTAAGGACAACAATAATTTTTTTTATTAAAGCTAATAGGGAGAAAAAGAAGGACCAAAGAACCTTGGAGTACATGAAATGGGATAGTAACAACTGACAACGGAAAGAAGGCCGAGTTGTTTAGTTATTTTGCTTCTGTTTTCTCTGCCAAGGGGAATGACCTTTGCACTGGAAATGCAAATGGAACAAAAATGGGTAGGGATAAATGAAAAAACTCTTACACTTAGGTATAAAAAAATTCAATTTCACAAATGCAAGATAGGGGAGGCATGATTACACACAACAGCTTGCTTGAAAAAGATCTGGGTGTCTTAACTGACTGCAAGTTCAATATGAGTCAGCAGTGTGTCGTGACAAGAGAAAAACTAATGTGAAAAGAAAAAAGAAAGTATATAGGTATATAGGTTGTTATTGTAACAACCTATATACCTATACTATATTGAGTGTTTTCAGTTCGTAAGCCCAGTGCATTAGTAAGCAGAAGAAAGTGTTAATAAATATGATAGTTTTAAAAAACATTACTATTCCAAAAATATTAAAAACAAAAAACAAAATAAACAAACAAAAAATTGTGAACTCAGGCTACTCTGAAAGGAATAGCTTCTGGGGGGTTGGGGGAAGGAGGAGATAATCTCACAATACCCTGTTCCCATCAGACCTCATCTTTAGTATTGCATTCATTTCTGGGTACCATAATTTAAGAATTACATTGATTAATATGGAGAGTATCCAGGGGAGGGCAACTAACATGATGAGGAGTCATAAGAATTTCTGGTTAAGGACATAAGCATGTTAGGGGGTACAAGAGAGCTGTCTTCAAGTATTTGAAGGGCAATCATGTGTTAGAGAGATTTGGCTTGTTCTCTTTGACCCTAGAGCAGGAGTGGGGAACCTATGGCCTCAAGGCCACATGTGGCCCTCTAGGTCCTTGAGTTCGGCCCTTTGAATCCAAACGGAAAGACTTGAGGACCTAGAGGGCCACATGTGGCCTCGAGGCCACAGGTTCCCCACCCCTGCCCTAGAGGATAGATCCAGGATCAATAGGTGGGAATTTAGGCTTACTGTCAGAAAAAACTTCTTGCTTTGAGAAGTGGTGGGTTTCCCCTCCTTGGAGTGCTTCAAGAAAAATCTGCATGGGTCTTTGAGATGTATATTATAAAGGGAATTCCTTTGTGTTTAATTTGAACTAGATGGTTACTGAAGTCTCTTTCAACTCTCCAATTCCATGATTTTGTGATTGCTATGGGGACAGAGGACAGGGTGGGGTGCAGTGCTCACCTTAATCTCTTCAGCCTCAGAAAATGTGTCTGTTTCCTCCTCTGTGGGCATCTCGAGGTCAGACTCCTCAGAAGCGATGGGCACCTGCACTGTCAAGTATGGGTTGTTGATGAAGTTCATGTGGTCAAGTTCAATACTAGTTGGTGGGCATTCCACCACATCAATGTGGTTCAGGATGTGGTTGTCCTTCTTTAACTCTTCCTCTTCCTCTTGCTGCTGCTGCTGCTGCTTCTTCTCTTCGTCTCCACCTTCCCCCTCCTCAGCCTTCTCAGGTCCCTGCTTCATGTCCCCAGGAGCCAGGATCTGACCGTGTAAGAGGGCCAGGGAGAAGGCCTTAGCATAATCAATGCCCCAGGAGATGCGACCGATGGCGATTTGAAGGTTGTTCATCTCGCCATCGTCGTCTGAGGCTGCCAGGCTGTCAGCACTGAAGGAGCTCAGGAGCAGGGCAAGGAACAGATTCAGGACCTGGAGGGAAGGGAAACTGTGACTGAGCTCATTCAGGGCCAGTGCGTGCCCTCTAGCAGGGACCCTACCATCCCTCGGCAACTCTGTGCCCCCTCCACATCTGTGTCTGAGGCAGGGAAAGACTGGCAGAACCAATGCCCACCTCCCAAACCAGGGAATAGGGATTGATGAGCAGTCACTTCTTTTTCTCACCCACATGGGAGGAGGAGATGCAGGACAGCAGGTCACCCAGGACCTGTCTAGGAAGAGACCAACCAGGCCTTTTTCCAGTTTGGACTTGTAAAGAGGAACTTGACAGGCAAGGTGTTATGTGGGTGCAGGTGGAACACATCATGGAGACATGGTGATGGGGAGTAGCACTCCTTCTTTCCCTTGTTTTGAGGATTCTAGATCCATCTATCCCCTCAGCATCTTTAGCAGGCCCACCTCCAGTTAATCCTTCTCCCCCCTTTATTTTTTTATTTTAGGATTCAACCAATCAAATATTTAAACATCTTATAATAAAGAGCCAAAATATATTTACAAAGAAAAAATAAAAATAAGTTTTCACAATGGTTAGCCTACTGAAAATGCATCATTATCTTATTTATAATGTTACATATATTGAATTGAAATGGAATTTATATGATAACTTACATTTTTAAAAATTTCCTCCTTTAAACATGCCTAGATATACCTGAGAGAGGCAGAGTCACACAATGAATAGAAAACTAGATCTGGAGTCAGGAAAACTGAGTATTTACAAGCTGTGTTAACATGGCAACTATCTAAGACTACAAGTTACAAAAGGTTTGAGAGTTTCCACTAGCATTGGAAGTGGACACCATCAGAAATCCTTGATATATAGACATACATTTCCCTTATAATACTACTACAAGTAGTAAGTAGCGCTTTGTTCAGTCCTTTCAATCGTATCTGACTCTTCGTGACCCCATTTGGGATTTTTTTGGCAAAGATATAAGAGTGATTTGCTATTTCCTTCTCCAGGTAATTTTATAGATGAGGAAACTGAGGCAGACAGGGTTAAGTGACTTGGCCAGGATCACACAGCTAGTAAGTGTCTGAGGCCAGATTTGAACTAAGAAGGTGAGTCTTCCTGACTCCAAAAGACTCACAATGGAAAATGCTATCCACATCCAGAGAAAGAACTATGGAGTCTGAATGCTAATGGGAGCATACTATTTGCTCTCCTTTTCTTTTGTTATTTTATTTTGTTTCTTCTTTTTTGTGGTTCCTCCCATTAGTTTTAATTCTTCTTTACATCATGACTAATATGAAAATATGCTTAATATGAATGTATAAGTAAAGCCTATATCAGATTGCACTCCATCTTGGGGAGGAAGGAGGGGGAGGAAGGAGGGAAAGGAGGGGAAGAAAATTTAAAACTCAAAATCTTATGGAAGTGAATGTTGAAAACTAAAAGTAAATAAATAAATTATAAAAAAAAAGAAGGGGCAGATAGGTGGTACAGCGGGTAGAGCACCAGCCCTGGATTCAGGAGGACCTGAGTTCAAATCTGGCCTCAGATATGTAACACGCACTAGCTGTGTGACCCTGGGCAAGTCACTTAACCCCATTGCCTAGCCCTGCCCCCCCCAAAAATGAGTCTTCTTGACTCCAAGCCTGACACTATCCACTGCGCCACCTAGCTGCCCCAGTAAGTTGCGCTAGTCATCCACCTATAATTTTGCAAAGCGTTTTCCTCATAACTATCCTGTGAGGAAAGGAGTAATAAAAATAATAGTAAGCTTTTACATAGTGCTTAAAGGTCTGCAAAGTGCTTTACAAATTTTTCCTTATTTTATCCTTAAAATGACCCTGGGACCTCATTAAATGACCTCATTATTTTACAGATGAAGAAAATGAGGCAGCAGAGACAGATTTAGAGACTTTCTCAGGGTCACATAGCTAGTTAGTATCTGGGGTGGGATTTGAACTCTGATCTTTCATGCCCAATGTTCTATCTCCTAAGCTACCTAGCTGCCTCTTTACTAGTAACAAGTACTATTAGAGATTGGGTTAGATTTCATTAGCAAAGGGAATTCCTGAATAAGAAAACTCCACAGAGCGCCTTCTTTACAATTTAGAGAGTCTCCTAGAACACAGGGGGGTTATATGACTTGCCCAGGGTCCTCTAGCCAGTTTGTATCCCAGGTGGGATTTGAAGCCAGCTCTCCATCCACTATTCCATCCTGCTTCTTATAGAAGTGTCATTATACCCTTCATAACAAAATGAGGCAACTTAGGCTCAGCGAGTTGAAAGCAATTTGTCTAAGGTTGCATAGATTGCAAATGTCACAGCTGAGATTCGAACCCAGGAGTCCTGACTACAAGCCCAACACTCTTTCCACGAGATTGTGCTGCTTTCTAAAAGAAATAGAATCATTCTGTGACCCTAACATCTCCAACAGCACCTGTTGTATTTGTCTCCTGTCTTCCCTGGCTCCATTTCTAGGATGGGTGGTCTCCATTTCCTCACTCCTAATAAAAGAGAATAAATCCTGAAGTTCCGGCTCTGTTTGCCAACATTCTACTCCGACTGTACTCTAGAAGACTGCCAACCTCCTCCGCTTGGCTAAATCTGATTCTTACTCTCTTTTTCACCCCTGGTGTGTTTGGTACTACTGACCATTTCCTATTCCTTCTGAAATCTCCTTTTTGCCCCCCTGTCAATTCATGTTCTAGGAAACCATGCTTTCTTGATGTTCCTCCTACCTCCCTAACCTTATCTATTCTTTGTCTCATTCACTGACTCCTCTACTGATGTGGCTTCATGGGTTTAATCTTATAGCATCAGTTTTTAAAAAGGATGGATCTCAGGAGATGTCTATTAATGGGGGTTGGCTTAACAAGTTGGGGTATATGATTGTGATGGAATACTATTGTGGTATAAGAAATGATGAGCAGGATGATCTCAGAAAAACCTGGAAAGACTTACATGAACTGATGCAAAGTGAAATGAGAACCAGGAGAAGATTGTGCACAGTAACAGAAATATTGTAAGATGATCAACTGTGAATGACAGCTATTCTCAGCAATACAATGATCCAAGACAACTCTGAAGGACTTATGATGAAAAATCCTATCCCTCCCTAGAGGAAGAACTAATGGAGTCTGAATAGTGACACTTTTTTAACTTTATTTTTCTTGGGTGTTTTTTTTTGGCCTATGTTTTCTTTTACAACATGACTAATATGGAAATTTGTTTTGCATGACTACACATGTATAACCTAGATCAAATTGCATGCCTTCTCAATAAGGGGGGTGGGGAGGAAGGGAGAGAATTTGGAACTCAAAACTTCAAAAATGAATGTTAAAAATTATTTTTACATGTAATTTGGGGAAAATAAAATACTAAATAAAGAAAAAGAAAGGATGGATCTCAGAAATGAACATTTCAAAATGTCTCATGCAAAATCACAGTTGAAGACATTGTCCATTATGCTGATAACTGTCCTTATGGAAGTTTCCATGGGATAAATTCCTTCTTGAATTCAGGGTCAGAAACCCCCAAATGGCAAGTGGTTAAAGGATATGAAGAGGCAGTTCTCTCAAAGGAAGACTTTCAAGCTATCAATAGTCACATGAAAAAATCCTCTAAATCACTAGTAATTAGAGAAATGCAAATTAAAGCAACTCTAAGGTTCTACTTCATAGCCCTCAGATGGGCAAACATGACAAAAAAAGGAAAATGACAAGTGCTGCAGGGGCTGCAGGAAAACAGCCATATTAATGCATTGTTGGAGGAGCCGTGAATTGGTCTTGCTATTTTGTAGAACAATTTGGAACTATGTCTCCAAAGTCAATTAACAATGTATACCCTTTAATCTAGCTATGGCACTCCTGGAGTAGCGAGGTGGCACCGTGGATAGATTGCTGGACCTGAAATCAGGAAGACGTGAGATCAAATTTGATCTGAGACATTTACTAGCTGTGTGACCCTGAGCAAGTCATTTAACCCTGTTTGCCTCAGTTCCCTCATCTGTAAAATGAGTTGGTTAAGGAAATGGCAAACCACTAAAACAACAACAAAATGCCACTCCTAGAATGGTACCACAAAGAGATCAAAGAAAGAAGAAAGGGACTCACATATAAAAAAAAATATAACGGTACTTTCAGTAGTAGGAGAAAACTAGAAACTGAAGAAATGTCTAAACTCAGGAATGGCTGAACAAATTATGGTGTATGAATGTAATGAAATACTAATGTGCCATAAGAAATAATGAAAGGTGAAAACTAAAAACAAATAAATTAATAAAATCTGGAAAAAAAAGAAATAATGAAAGGAACAATTTCAGAGGAACTTGGGAAGTATGAACTGATACAGAATGAAAAGAGCAGGAGAACAATTTATACAGTAACAAGCAACATTGTAAAGACAAAGAATTATGATAGACTCAAGAACTCTGACCAATATATGATTCCAAGCAACAATGAAGAAGGCTGCCCGACTCCTGACAGAAGGATGATGCACTCAGGGTGTAGAATGAGACACAGATTTTTAGAAATGGTCAGTGTGGGAATTTGTCATAATTGATTATGCATATTTATTACAAGAGTTTCCTTTTCCTTTTTTTCTTTTAAATGGAGGTGGGCGGGCGGGAGGCATAGCAAATAAATGCTTGTTAATTGAAATGATAAATTAAATTTTAAAATGAATTTAAGGATAGGAAAATGCTAACTCATTCCGTCAGATCTACTTATGGTTCCATTGAGTCAGGGGACTTGGGTTCTAATCTTGGATTTGCCACCAGCTAGTCACAAAGCTGTGTGTGTGATTTGCCCTTTGTTCTCAAAGAGGACCATGACATCAGGAAGATGATGCTGTGACTTGCAAATGAATTGGATTACAGTGAGAGAGGGCTGTGCAAAGTCACCAGCCTCATTTTCTTCTCCAGAGCCATCTGGGTCCAGTGGCCAGATATGGATCAGGACAATTGGAGATGGCCCAGCAGTCACAAGCTTTGTGACCTTAGACAAGTCACCTTCCCTGCCCAGTGGTCAGATTTCCCTTCTCTGAAATTAGGAGGTTGGTCTAGATGGTCTCTCCCTTCTAGCTGTAACATTCTGCGATCCTATGACCAGACAATGAGAAATAAATAAATAAACCCCAAATTTTCCCTTTTTGTCTTGGCTGCCAGGATGCTCAGAGCTAACATTCCATATCCAGCTGTGGCAACAAAGAGTTATTATTTCATGTTCAGCTGTGGCAATGAACTCATCCCAGGTGTCTGGTAACATCTATTTCCCCTATTCCTTTTAGTTGTTTTGTGTTCTGTTTTTGTTTTAGGAGTCAGAGTGGTATAGTGGAAAGAATGTTAGATTTAGTGTTAGAGGATATGTTTGATTTAGTACTGAAAAGGGACCTTAGAGGTAAATGGGTCTAGTCCCTTCATTTTATAGATGTGGAAACTGAGGCAAACAGATGTTAAATCTTGTCCAGGGTCACATAGCTAGTAAGTGTCTGGGGCAAGATCTGAGCCTCAGTCTTCCTAATTTTAAGTCTGATACCCTATCCATAATTCTATGCAGCCTTTCTCATTTCAGGTTACTTCCCCCAACCTCCTTTTAAGGACCCTAACATCTGTAGCCAATACCCTCTGGTGGAAGATTCCTTATTCACACCTCCCTCTTTCCTTACCCCTCTACCATTTCTTGGGGGTGTGTAAGAGCACTACCACAGATTACCTGACTGAAGCTAGAGCTTCAGGGAGGCAGTGGATGAGATTGGTGCTGACAGTTAAGGTTTAGGTGAAAGCCTGTATGGCAGTGGATAAGGAGCTGTCCTTGAAGCCAGGAAGACCTGGGTTCAAGTCTCACCTCTGACACAACTGGTTGTGCGGCCTTGGGCAAGTCAACCTCTCAATATTCTAGGTCAGTAGAGGCAGCTAGGTGGTGCAGTGGATAGAGCACTGGCCCTGGAATCAGGAGGACCTGAGTTCAAATCTGGCCTCAGACACATACCAGTTGTGTGACCCCGGGCAAGTCACTTAACTCTGCCTCAGGTTTTTCATTTATAAAATGAGCTGGAGAAGGAAGTGGTAAATCGTTCCAGTATCTTTGCCAAGAAAACTCCAAAAGGAGTCACGAAGTGTCTGACAAAACTGAATAATAACAAAAGCACATGAAGGGGGCAAGTACTCTGGTGGGCTAAATGTAACCAGCACCACCACTCACCACCTACATACCCTTTAGAGCATCCTTGAAGTTTACTAAATAAGTTTTCATCTGGGTACATAGATCGAGGCTGGTAGGTGTGGTATACAATATCTGTTTCGTCTTGAGCCCTGAACTCCCTAGGTATGATCCTGTTACAACATGTCCCAGGATGACCCTCCTATTATGCCCTGACCCAGACCCTCTGCTTTACCTAAGTCAGTTTGTTAACTCTGCCCTGAATCCATCTGTATCTTTGTTTCGTTCATTCCCATACTTGGAAGGCTTTCCTCCCATACTTTCCTCCTTGCCAATTCCTAACTAAACAGCATTTCCTCTTCAAAAGACCTGGGGTTGTTTCTGTTTGTTTTCAGCAAACTGAAATCTTACTATGTGTCAACAGTGTGATCTAGTAGCAAAACAAAACACAAAACTAAGTCAGTTTCAGGCTGCATTAAGAAGAATAGCGTCCAGGCTAAGGTGGTGACGGACCTGCTACATGCTGATCAGAATGTTATGTTCCGGTGTGAGAAGCCATATGTTAAGAAGGACGTTGATAAGCTTGAGGTCATGCAGAGAGGGGAAACCTAGATGGCAAAGGTCATGAGCCTGGGCCATGTGGGGATCAGCTGAAAGAAACAGAGATGGTTAGCCTACACAAGAGGAGTAGGCAGGGCACAAGCGAACTTCAAGTATTTAAAAGGCTGTCACGGGGAAGAAGATTTTAGATTTATTTTGCTTTTCCCTATATGGCAGAGCTAGGAGCACTGGGCTATAAGGAGACAGATTTAGCTGGGCTCAGTTTCTGGTAGGAATCTCCCTCTGGATCCCTCTGTGACTGGACAAGTTGACTGTGTCATCCCTTTTGCGCCTTCACCTTGTCTCTGTCCTTCCTCGCCCCTGGCTTTTCCCCTCTACTGCCCTGTCCTTTTTGTCTCTGTCCCATCCTTCCCTATCCCCTGCCCCTTGTCTCCTCCCCCTTCTCTATCTGTCTCTTGTCTCTATCCCAATCCTTTTCTGACCTCAGTTCCTTGTCTCTGCCCCTATCTTTCCCTGCCCCTTCTCTTTGTCCCTTTCCCTCCTTGCCCCTGCCTCTTGTCTCTACTCCCCTCCCCCCTGCCTCTGTCCCATGACTCTACCCCATCCTTCATTGCCCCTTGTCCCTGCCCCATCCTTTCTTGGCCCTAGTCCCTGTCCCTCCCCTCCCCTGCCCCTGTTCTCTGCCTCTGTCTTTCCCTGCCCCTCTCCCTTGATGTCTTTGTTCCTATGGAGCAGGCAAAATCAGGGCTCCCAGCTGTCAAGAAGGGGAGAGCAGGGGGCTGGGGTGGGGGGTGGAGTGGCCACCAGTTGCCAGAAGCACATATGAGATGGGAATTAGCTGCTCTCTGGGTCATCAGGGTTTGCGCACGGCTCCTGCCTTGGTACAGAAATAGCTGCTTCAGTCAGGGTAGGGTGTGTGTGTGTGTGTGTGTGTGTGTAGCAGGTTGGGGGTGGGTGAGTAAAGTGTGATTGAAAAGAATTGCTCTCACACTGGGGGCTGCTGTAGAGCCAGGGACAGGGCTGGGTTACTGTGTCACTCTGAATTACTTCCTCTCCTTCTCCCATAATAACCCAAAGGAAATGACAGTAGACACAGAGAAGGGGAAGTTGGGGGGGGCACCAGGTCCCTACGGCTGCCGGCATATTTCCCTCCAGACACACACCTGTTCCCCACCCCCTCCTGGAGAGATGACCCATCCTGGAGAAAGGGTGGGGGATGGGGGGCACAGTAGCTCAGTCATCACAATGCCTCTGTCCTGCCCTTCAGTGTATGAGACTCCTGAACTGAAGAGCTCAAACACAAGGGGACTGTGAGAGCACTGGCATAGGGAGGTGTGTTTTTGAGAGTTCCCTGAACACTTAGACCAGACAGAATTACCACTCCTGCCAATATATCTCCTTCCTGCCCTGATACACATAAAATGCATGCATGTACACACTCACAGTGCATATTGGATCCCCCCAAGCTATTCCTTTTGTGCAGGTACTGTTTTTCATTTTGCTTAGTCCCCAGCACAGTACCTTGTACCTAGTAGGGCACTTGAATGATTGTTGGTTTGGATAAGATTGCATTATATGCATTATGGCCTCCTTCTTTTCCTCTCCTCCAAACAACTCACATTCATAAACGAAGACAAGACACAACCATAGATACAAAAAAAAAATGTGCACAATACTGGTAAAATGGAGAGAATAATAATACCTGCTTCCTGGGTTGTTATAAAGACCAAATGAGATATTTGTTAAGTTATACTTAGCACAGTGCCTGGCACTAGTCCCTGTCCCTCCCCTCCCCTGCCTCTGTTCTCTGCCTCTGTCTTTCCCTGCCCCTCTCCCTTGATGTCTTTGTTCCTATGGAGCAAAGTGCCTGGCACAGAGTAGGTGCTATATAAGTGTTAACTATTATTATCGTGGTTATGTTATTATTATTATGACACACACCAACACACACGCATACATAGATCTAGAACACACAGCGCACCGCTGGTTGGCAAACACTGTGCCCACATAGTGTACCTATTATACAGCTCCTGTATTGCCTGACCCTGATTAATTGACAGGGTAGTGCAGTGAAAATAGCATAGAAATTGAAATCCCTTTGGTGTGACCTTGGACAGTCTCTTAACCTCTGTCAGCCTCAGTTTCCTCAACTGTAAAATGATGGATGTTGGGCTATATCACAGAACTTGAGAGCTGGAAGGGACCTCAGCAGAAATCTAATTTAATCCATTTTTGTTCTGTCATTTTCAGTCGTGTCACTCTTCATGACCCCATTTAGGATTTTATTGGCAAAAATACTGGACTGGTTTGCCATTTCCTTCTCCAACTCATTTTACAGATGAGGAAAGTGAGGCAGACAGGGTTAAGTGACTTGGTCAGGATCACACAACTAGTATATATCTGAGGCCAGATTTGAACTCATGAAGATGAGTGACTATTCCTGACTCTAGGCCCTGCACTCTCACTGCACCACCTCGCTGCCCTAATTCAATCCATATAAGAATGGGATCCCTGCCACAATGTACCCAACAAGTAATCATTCAGTCTCTGCTTGAAAGTCTCCAGGGAGGAAGGGCCCACCACTTCCAGAAGCAGCCCATTCAACTTCTGATCTGCAAAAAATTGTGTTAAAATTTTCCTTGCCTTCTAGGCTAAAATTTCCTCTTTGTAATTTCCAAACCCCATTGGTGCCGTCCCTTGGGGCCAAACTGAAGACATTTACTCATTTGTTCACCATGACAGCCCTTCCAGTGCTTTAAGGCAGCTCTTGCACACATTCCCCTTGAGTCTTTTCTCTGCATTAAACATGCCCAATTCTTTTTTTGGGGACTAGGCAATGGGGTTAAGTGACTTGCCCAGGGTCACGCAGCTAGTAAGTGTTATGTGTCTGAGGCCGGATTTGAACTCAGGTCCTCCTGAATCCAGGGCTGGTGCTCTATCCACTGTGCCACCTAGCTGCCCCTACATGCCCAATTCTTTCAACTGGTCTCTGGTGAGATCAGACTATCTCTGTCAACTCTCTTTCAGTCCTACATCCTATGATTCTATGAAGAACAACATATACACTCAGACATGTGTTCTGACAAATAGAGGCACAAATATACACACTGCCCAGCATGGTACAGTGGAAAGAGGACTGCCTCTGGAATCAGAGGAACTGGGTTTGAATCTTACTTCAGAAGCTTACTCTCTCTATGATTATGGGGAAATCACAACCTCTCTGGGGTTCTGTTTTCTCATCCATAAAATGAGGGGGTTGGACTAGATGACCTTTGAGCCCTCTTCCTGCTCTATAGATCTGTGAATCCATCCTTATTCGTACCCTAACCCTCCTGGTACAGCAACGTTGGAGTCTGGGAAAATCTGCCTTCAAGTACTGCTTCAGATATTGTGTGTGTGAGACTCTGGGGTAAGTCACAGGTAAGTGCCCTCAAGCAACTCTGTAATGCTATAAATTGCAGAACAGTTGCTGATTTGCATTGACAGAAGCAGTTTCCTTATTGGGAGTTCCCTGAATCCAAGAAATTACAGATCCAGATAATACAAACCCCCAAAATCTTCACTTCAAACACTCTTCTTTCTGGGAATGGAATGACGACATAGACTGAAAGAGGGAGCAGAGAGCAGAGTTCCCAAGGTCTTGGAGGAGAGGTCAAAGCTTGCATCTGCTCCCAGAGTCTCTCCTCAACAATAATAATGATAATAATAATATTAATAATGATAATAACCAACACAAAGTGCTTACTGTGTGCCAGGTACTGGTCAAAGCACTTTACAATTATTACCTCTCTTGATCTTCCCAACAACACTGGGAGGTAAGTGCTATTATTATCTCCATTTTACTGATGAGGAAACTTAGTCAAACGGGTAGAGTGACTTGTCCAGGGTCACATAGTAAGTATCTGGGGTCATTTTTGAACTCGAGTCCTCGTGACTCCAGGACTAGCACTCTATCCACTATAGCCTAGTTGCTCTGATAGTTTAGTCAGAGATTGCTAGAGACTGGAGGTGAGGCATAGGATAGGGTTGGACTGAGAACTAGAAAGACTTGAGTTCAAATTCTGCCTCAAACACTTACTTGGCCTTATCTCAGCCTTCATTTCCTCATCTTTAAAATGGGGATAATAATTATACCTGCTTCATAGGGTTATTGTGAAGATTAAATGAAATAATCTATAAAAATAAGCGCTATGTAAGGTCTAGCTATTGTTGTTGTGAGAGCCCTCTTTCTCTTTCCCCTTCCCCCCCTTCCATAGCACAAACACTGGTTAAATTTCTTTCTCTATACTCCTTTCAAGGTATTGCCTGTCTTCTAGAACCAACCTAAAGGTTTCTGTTTCCTCTTGCCTTTAGGGGCCTGGTCTCTCCTCCTCTCTCCTTTCCTTTTCCCCCATTGGTACCTCCTTCTCCCTCTCCCCACCCAGAGATCAGCATTTGTAAGGCATTTGAAAGATGCTGACCCAGCAACCCAAGAATTTCACACATGTGGAATGAGCCCCTCCACCACCACCATCACAGAAGGCCAGCTGGGCATTCAGCACGTGGCAAGGCACAGCAGACAGCAGGAGTTGGGTGCCCTACTTTTCTGCACGGGGCTAGTACCCAAATGTGTCTGTCTGCTGTGCTAGGTTGTTGGGAACTCCCAGTGGGGTGGCAGGGGTGAGTGTTGTGCCATTACTCTGAGCAAAGGATGCCTCCGAGGTTGGGAGGGAGAAATCTCCCCTCCACGTGTCACCAATTAAATATTGGTTAGCTGGACTGTGCCCCAACCCTCACCGTATTCCCTTCCCTCTTCCAACCATCCTCTGCTCCCTCTCCCAAACAACCCCACATACCAAACCCTGACTCATAGGGAACAGATGGAGCTTGGTATTGGGGGAGGGAAGAGAGAGATTCATTTTGACCCATTTCCAGGTTGTCATTGGGATAAGGGGGTGAGGGAAACTGGGAGGATGAGGATGTGTTTGACAAGAGGCAGCACAACATAGCAAAAGGAACTCTGGACTGGGAGTCAGGAGACTTGGATTTCAACCACTTAACAAGTCATATTTTCCTCAAATTCTCATTCTTTCCCATTAAATGAGCCAAGCTGAACTAGATAGATGATCACTAAAGTCCTTTCCACCTCTAATAGTCTATGATCTATGGGAATTAGGACCTGGGGGCTCTTCTCTCCTTCCCTTTCTCCTTTACTCACCACAAGGTTCCCGATGACCATAACCATGAGAAAGACGGTGAGGCACATGGGCTGACCGGCCACCTCCATACAATCCCACATGGTTTCAATCCACTCGCCACACAGGATGCGAAAAACAATGAGGAAGGAGTGGAAGAAGTCATGCATGTGCCAGCGTGGCAGGGTGCAGCTGGAATTAATCTTACACACGCAGTCCTTGTAGCTCTTCCCAAAGAGTTGCATGCCCACCACAGCGAAGATAAAGACGATGATGGCCAACACCAGCGTCAGGTTTCCCAAGGCCCCCACTGAGTTGCCAATGATCTTGATGAGCATATTCAATGTGGGCCAGGACTTGGCCAGTTTGAAGACTCTCATCTGGGGATAAGGAATGAATTAATGAAAATATAATGGATGAACCTCTTTTATTAAGATGTTCTCCAGGGCAGCTAGATGGCACAGTGGGTAGAGCACTGGCCCTGAAGTCAGGAAGATCTGAGTTCAAATCTGGCCCCCAACCAAACACTTGACACTTACTAGCTGTGTGACCTTGGGCAAGCCACTTAACCCCAATTGCCTAAAAATAAAAAAAATAAAAAAAAGATGTTCTCCCATCTTGAGCTGTAGGGGAGAAATATGGCCATCTTTGATGAACTCCTACTTTGATGGAGCACATGCCCTTCTTGCCTATGGGAAACCATCTGTCCCTATTCTTGGGGAGTTCCTATCCTGATAGGAATGGGAAAGAGTATCAAGATGCGGTGAGGGTAGGGTCAAAAGGATTTTAGTTCAAGTTCTGCTATTAACCAGTTATCATAGGATTTAAAGCTGGATTGGACCATAAAGATAATTTAATCCAGTCCCCTTATTTTATGGCTAAGGAAACTGAGGTCCAAAGAGATTGAATGAGTTACCAAGTTTGTTGTTGCTCATCATTTCAGTTGCGTCCTATTCTTTGTGATCCCTTCTGGGGTTTTCTTGGCAGAGATACTGGAGTGGTTTGCCACCTCCTTCTCCAGCTTATTTTACAGATGAGGAAATTGAGGCAAATGAGATTAAGTGACTTGACCAGGGTCACACAGCTAGTAAGTGTCTGAGGCTGGATTTGAATTTAGGAAGATGAATCTTCCTGACTCTTCACCTCCTACCTGCCCATTTCCAAGTTTATACAAGTTCTATGTCCCAAGAATTTGGATTCAAATCTGATGAATCCTTGAGCTCAACATGCTCATAACAGAAATTACCATCTTTCTATTCCAGATTGACCCTGATTCTCCCATTTCTGTCAATGGCACCACTACTCACCCAGGCTTAAATCTCATTGCTGTCCTTAACTCTTCCCTCTCTTTCAAGTCCTATGTCAGTCAGTCAATAAACATTCTTTAAGTGCCTGCTAGGTGCCAGGCACTGTGCTAAATGCTTGGGATATGAAGAAAAGCAAAAGACAGTCTTCGCCCTTGAGGAGTTGATAATCTATGTCCAGTTACCAAGTCCAGTTGATTCTATCTCTGTAATATCACTTTAATCTGTCCCCTTCTTTTTTATTCCCATCGCCACTTCCCTAGAAGATGGCTTGCTAATCAGCTTCTGACTATGATTAGCAGCCTCCCACTGTCTCTTTCTTTTCCAATCTTCCATAATGATACATCTGATCATGTCAGCCCCACACTCAAAACCCTTCCATTTCTCGCAATTGTCTACTAAATAAAGCCAAGACTCCTCAGGTTAACATCACAGACTTTTTTCTAGTCACTTTTTCAATCTTATTTCACATTTCTTTTCTTCATGTGTGCTATACTCTATCCATATTGGATTATTCACTATTACTTGGGAGTCTGTGTAGACATAGAGATGGGACAATGCACCTCCCATCTTTATTGTCTTTACTTATACCAATTTCTATTCCAAGAATAGTCTGTTTCTCACTTTTGATATCTTACCCATCCCTTAAGATCCCTCTTAAATGACACCTCTTCCAGAAAGTCTTCCTTGAGCCTCTCTCCTGGTCAGAAATAATCCAGTCTCCAATAAGACTTTGTACTTCTTTGTGGTCATATATACTTACTACATAGTATTGAATATTTGTATCATATGCCCCATGCTAGATTTTAAGTTCTATATGGGCAGGCAGTGTGTTCTAATCATCATTTTATGTTTCCTCGGGCTTAGTACAATGTTGTGCACATTAGACAGCCAAGTGGCACATTGGATAGAGCACTGGAAGTTGTTGTTGTTGAAAACCCCCATTTGGGGTTTTCTTGGCAGAGATACTGGAGTGGTTTGCCATTTTCTTCTTCAGCTCATTTTACAAATGAGGAATCTGGGGCAAATGGGGTTAAATGACTTGCCTAGGGCCACACAGCTAGTAAGCATCTGAGGCCAGATTTAAACTCATGAAATGAGTCTTCCTGATTCCAGGCCAGGCACTCTATCCACTGCACCACCTAGCTGCCCTATTTTAAAAGTTAGAGTGGTTATATGAAAATGATAATGATGAGACAGGGGAGACATTGAACCAGCTCTTGTAGAGTTCATAATCCTACCGGGTGAGACATAATCCCTGCCCTTAGGGAGCTTCTAGTCCAATAAAGGAGACATGATCCCAACATGTGGAATTCGCAGTACAATGGGGGAGACACTGTCCCAAATCTCCGAGGGCTCCCAGCCTGATGTAGGAGACATAGTCCCTGCCTTCAGTGAGCTCTCAGTCCAAGAAAGAAGACATGGTTCCCAACCCTAGGAGTTCCCAGAGTAACAGGGGAGGGGACTGCCAGGCACCCCCAGTCTAGGCACCTACCAAACGGAAAGATCGAAGCACAGAGAGCCCTTGTACATTGGCCAGTCCCAGCTCTACCAGGCTCAAGGTGACAATAAAACTGTCAAAGATGTTCCATCCCTGCTGGAAGTACTCATAGGGATCCATTGCAATCAGCTTCAGCACCATCTCTGCGGTGAAGATACCTGTGAAAACCTGGGGAGAACAATCACTGTTACAACTGCATCCTAATCTCCTCCCCTTCATTCACAGAATGACCCCCTCCCTCCCAAATGCGTAAAATGGGTGCCAGGAATCCCCCTTTAGAGCCTACTCCCTTGGAATTCTCCCCTTATGGCTTCTGAACGTCCATAAGGCATCGAGAAAGGGGGCCTAGGGCTGTCTACAATAGTAACTAACTGATGATGCACTGACCTTGGAATCAGAAAAACCTGAGTTCAAATCCTGCCTCAGACATTTATGAGCTGTGTGACCCTGGACAAGTCACTTAACTTTTGTCTGCCTCAGTTTTCTCAATTGTAAAATGGAAATAGTAGTAGCATCTGCCTTGCGGCATTGTAAGGATCAAATATTTACATAGTATGTAGTATAGTATCTGGTACATAGTAGGTGCTATCTAAGTGCTTTGCTCCCTTTCTTTCCCTTTCTCCCCCTCCTTACAGTTTCTAGAGAACCGCAGGATATCAGTGAAGGGAACCCAGGGCCGTGAGCTTCAGCAGCAATCTATTCCCTGGGCTTAGTAGGAAACAGTGGCAAGAGAGCAGAGCTGGGCACAGCCCCAGAGGCCTCTGCACCCTGGCTCTGCACCTGTCTGTGCCAAATTCAACAAGCATTGATTAAGCACTCATTATGTGCAAAGTACAAAAAGAAAATCTGATATGAACCGAAGGAATTCTTTTCCTGATTAAACTTAAGGTGCTGCTGACTTTGTGTGCCTGAAATGGAATTTGGGAGATAGGGTGGGGGAGGGGTGCCCTCCAGGGCAGAGTGGGAGATAGATGAGGGAACTGGGACCCACTCTTTTCAAAAGCCCTGGTCTCCGTGGGTGTCAATTAGATCCCTGATCCTGATTTCATACTGGGATTTGAGCTGCTTAGCCTCAAAGCTGTAGGGGAAGAGGTCTCAAGCCCTAACCCATGGACACAGACAGGCCCTCAGAAGGGCCTCTTTTCCAACCTGCCTCAGGCATATGCTGAAGCCCTCTCTGGGGAGCCTTCTTTGGGCATAGCAGGTGCCCAGACCACAGAAAACAGCAAAGGTCCAGGGCCCAGCCAGTGGAACACACCCTAAAGCAGCTGTGTGGCTTAACCAAAGGGAAAACCCATTTCCAGACCTGATACCGTGTCTCTGGATGGACATTCCTCAGGGCCCCTTTGGCCTTCCCAGTCCCCCCACTTGTCACTCCATCTACACCCCAGCTCTCACCCCTGAGGCCCCTGTGTCTAGGGTTCTACCTAGGGCTAATTCCCGTTCTTTCTTGGTATCTCTTGCCTCCCCACATAGGAGGTTTCTCAGGACCCATCACTCCCCAAATTCATTGTGGTAGGAGCTAAAGCAAGGACCAGAGGAGGCTTAGCTTCCCTTTGTCTGGGCCTGGCTCCCAGCGAGGGCTGGGAATGAGGTGCTAATGCTTCTAATGGTGAGGGGATAAGCACAGAGATCAGTGCATGTCAACAATAGAGAGGGAGGGTGGGGAAGGGAAATTGGGGCAGACTGGCAGGCAGGCAGGCCTGGAAACCTTAGGACTAGAGAGTGGAAAAAGAGGAGACTGGAGCCCAATAATTCTTAAGCCCTCATATCCCTCATTCTGGGAATCTGCAAGTTCCATAGTCACACTGCACAACATTTGTCCTCTGTATCCCCTGTTGCAGGAAGAGATCGGGACCCTGGGACATGGATCCCCTCCTCCAAGACAGGCTAACACCAAAGACCCATCACACTCTCAGTGACTTAGGTTGCCTAGATATCTCCAAGAACCCTCACACTTAGCTATATATAACTCCAGATACTTCCTTAGGACATTCCCACAGACATCCACATACCCCTACCATCATCCATACAATTGCGACATCTTCCAGATACCTTCAGATGCGGCTTAGACGTTTAGAACTGAAAGGCATCTCAAAACTGAAGTCTTAAAAGAAGTGACTAGCCCATGATCCATATGACCATCCAAAGGGATGATAAGTAGCAGAGCCATGTTTTGTTATCTCTATTATACATGCCAGCAATGGGTAGGTAAACCCAAGAGCCCAGGTAATAACAACTCCCTCTCACTCTGCCACACCCCTCACCCCAGCTCTGCCTCCAGCCAGACCCCTGTAGCCTTTCTCCAGAGACGAAACCCCCGTGGAGATTGGACCTGGAAACTCCCTCTTCAGGTACTGCAGGGTTCACGTCCTACGGGTGTTTGTTGTTGTTCAATCATTTCAGTCATCTTGACCCTATTTGGGCTTTTCTTGGCAAAGATACTGGAGCAGGTTTGCCATTTACTTCTCCAGCTTATTTTTTACAGATGAGGAAACTGAGGCAAGCAGAGTGAAGTGACTTCCCCAGGGTCACACAGCTAGGAAGTGTCTGAAGCCAGAATTGCGCTCAGAAAGATGAGTCTTCCTGACTCCAGGCCCCCTGCACTCTATCCACTGTGCTACTTAGCTGTACCTCCTAAGGGGGTACACTTACTGAAAACCCAAAAAAAAGGTCTCACCACTAAAATCCTCAGCATTGTCAAATGATTCATCGTCAGAAGCAGATATGGATTTCTCAATGGAAATGACTCTAAATAAAAGGTCTTGCCATCTGCACCCTAAGGACCACTTGGCCTTTCCATATGACTTGCAGCTGAAACTTTTTATGTGTGGTTTCCCCCATTATTTATCATAGATTCAGAGCTAGAAGGAACCTCAGAAGCCATCTGGTTTAACCTCCTCTCATTTAGAATGGGAGCTACTTGAGAACAGGAACTGTCCTGCGTTTTCATTTGTACCCCCAACACTTAACACAGTAATTTGCTTGTAGTGAGCACTTACTGAATGCTTCACTATTCATTCATTCATTTATTCATTCATCCTTCCATTTACCCACAGACTCCCGCCTCACACTCCCGTACATACACTCAGAAATTTACCACATTTACCCATCCCTCTGTTCCCTTTCTCCATAGAAATCCCTCCATCCCCTCATCCCCCTCTGTACCAGGTTGCCCACAGAGAGCACATGCTCAAACTGGGGAGTCATGGGGTAATGCTCCATGGCCATGAAGACTGTGTTGAGCACAATGCAGATGGTGATGCCCAGGTCCACAAAGGGGTCCATGACAATCAGGTATACAATCTTCTTTAGCTTCACCCATGGAGCACAGCAATTCCACACCAACAGTGTATGGGCACACTTGTACCACCATGGTGGGCACTTCTGATGGGCCTCCTCCAACTCTGGGGGTAGGGGGTAGGAAGAAGAAAGCTCAAGGTGTTTCAGGCCCGCTATCCCTCCTTCCCATTTTGGAAATAAATTGGGGACAAAATGAAACTCTGCCCATGAGGAGGAACCAGGAGCAGGTATAGCTAGGTTCTTCCAAAGGATAGTTGGAGAGATTTCAATACTTCTTGTGAGTGGACAGACAATAGAAAAAGAAGTGTTCTCCCTCCACCTCCCCACCACCCAGGGAAAAGGAGGAAGAATTTAGAACCATATGTCAAAGGGCAGCAAGAGTTGGCTTTAGGAAATCCTTTGATTTAAAGGGAGCATTACCTAGACCTGGGAGTTAGGGAAGGGAGATTGGGGAGGTGTGTAACTTGGACTAGGAGTAGATGAGATTAGCAGCACCTAGGACAGGGGTCCCCAACATTTTTGGTCCCAAATACATCTTGACTTTCAGTAAACTTTCCCATGCCCCCTATTCAATATGAAAGGAAATAAACTCCAGAATTTGTCATGCATATGCACATAATAATATCAATAGGATAATATAATTATTCACCAAATATTTCCCATGTTCCTTTTTTGTCCCCCTGACCTAGAGGCAGTGTGGCCCACAGAAGAGTGTAATGAGGGATACATATTGTAACTTTTTACAAATGCCCACACATCTTTAATGTCAGAAAATCTCACTCTCAACAGAATGCAGGTATTTATTTTGTGATAAATCAAACTATTATTATGATGGCTTAAAGCTTCAAGTAGACAGTGGGTAAGGGTAAAGGAAGGTTTTTTTAAAACTTTGTCCTTAAACTTTTTCCACTCGCTACCCTTCAGCGTTTCTTAAACTGTGGGTCAAGACCACATATGGTGTTCACGACTCACAGTTTGGGGTAGATATGACATCTCCACTTCCATTTCCAACTATTGCCTGGATGCCATCTCAGAATCAAGATATCTTAATGGAATTTCTTCCTGAAATTGGCTCCTCCTCCTGACTTCACAGTTTTTACCAATGTCCTCACCATTCTTCCAGGCACAAGTTGAGTCCATCTATTCCTTGCCATTCCTTTGACTAATTACTAGTCCACACTTGTACTATTGCAATAATTTCCCAGCAGGTCTTTTTTATTTCATCTTTCCCCTTTCAATCTATCCTATGTACCATTGCTAGATTAATTTTCCTAAAGCATAGCTCTTATCTTTCCTCTCTTCCTTTTTTCTTTATTCCTTTCTTTTCTTCCTTCCTTCTTCCTTCCTCCCTCTTTTCTTTCTTTTTTTCTTTCTTTCTTTTTTCTTTCTTCCTTTCTTTCTTTCCTTCCTTTCTCCCTCTTTTCTTCCTTCTTTCCTTCCTTCCAAACCTGCATGCTTTTCCAAACCTATGTACTTTATATGTCTAACATGATTGTATATGTATAACCTATATCAGACTGCTTTCAGTCTGGGAGGGGGAAGTGGAGGGATGGAGAAAAATTTGGAAAAATCTTTACAAAAATGAATGTTGAAAACTATCTTTACATGTAATTGGAAAAAAATACTATTAAGCAAACCTATGTGCTTTGGAAAAGGAGTTGGGCCAGGCAGGCATAAAGTGAAAGGAAAAGAGATAGATAGCTCAATTGCTGCACCCACTGGGAAATCCTCCAGTAAGTTTGTATATCAAATCTAGAGGATCTATGGGGAAACATGGACAAGAAGCACATTAGATTACAAGACATGGATGAACTGAGATCTATGTCATTGGACGAGTGTCCACATCAATGAGAGCCTAGATTCACTGAGGAAATATTGAAGAAGTATGTGTGATTATTGTCAAAATCTTTGAATGGTGAATTTTGAGGGATTGAAATCTCATTATTCTGGAGTAGAGGAATGGGGCTAAAACAAAACAAAACAAAACAAAACAAAAAACCCACCTGGAGTGAGGACAATGTGCACTTCCTGTAGGAAGGTGTTATTCTTTGTCTTTTGACTAACACAATATCTGATGCCATAGCAGGTGCTTAATAAAACTTAGTTAAATTGAATTAGATTGAATTGGGATATCAGGCTCTTCTCTACTCATTACTATTTTGAATAAATATTCTCTATTTAAATACTAGTTGGAACTCTGAGGCTGTTTGCAGGAATAGAAACTAACTATTCATAAGGTTCTTAGCCTAAGGTCCATGGATTTTTTCCCCTAAATTTCAGGTTATTTGTTTCATTGGTAATCTTACTTACTTTGTTTTATACATTTAAATACATTTCTCTGAGAAGGGGTCCATAGGCTTCATCAGAATTCATACAGAAAAAGGCCAGGAACCCTTGCCCTCCAAAGGATAGCTACACTGTTGGATTATGTTTTTCCCAGAGAAACTGGAAGAAAGGAGGATGGCAGAATGAGCCATAGAGAAATAACAGAGAATAATCTTGATTTGTTTCCTATACCTCCTCAGTACAGCCTTGCCTAGGGAAGTACCAGTCTTGTACTAGTCTACCTATCCATCCACCTGCTTCACTGTCTAGTCCCCAATCTTCTTCTGAGCAGGCTAACTTCCTGTTTGGGTTTGTGGATGGAGAAATATGGCACTTGGAGGGTTCTACTTTTGCCCCTTGCCCCGGAATTCTTGGGGACAGAGGTTTCCAGTTTCCGGAAATGTGGTCCTTCCTGGTTAGTATTATTAGACTGTCCTTCCCCATCCCCTTGTCACCTTCCCTCCCCCATTCCTGCCCGGAAGCCAGTGGCCCCCAGAGCTGCTGGGTCCTGTGGCCAGTGCTGGGTCCAACTAAGCTGTGACTATATTTATCACAGCCATTTCTTCAGCTCCAATATTAGGTTACGGTTGTCCTAAAAGTCCAACTTGGCTTGGCCCTTCCTTGCTGACCTGCCCTGAAGCCAAAACTACTCAGGTCAGTCATATGGCACTGGACCCTAGGAAGATGAGGAGGGGACCAGGGAGTATCAAGCATGTCCCAAAATATGGGCCCTTCACCTTCCATGGCATCCGAGACGGCGCTTTCCATGCTGCAGCTCTGTCTTTGGGGGTTCTGGGATGGTCTCCTTCGGGACTGCAGAAGGAGAAGGGTTGAGTTAGAAGGGCCAAAAGGCACAGATGGGGTAGGGCCAGAGATGGAGGAAGAGTTGTAGGGAGTCCTTTCATCTGATAGAATAGCCATCTGCTTCCACGCAGAGCCTAACTGAGGATTTTAATAGACTGAACACCAGGCCTGGGGATCAGACAAGGGTGCCAGGGGTGTTGTGTTAGGAAGGGGAATTCCTCAGATTTTCTTTGAACTAAATGGATGACTGTGCAGCAAACAGGATAATTGTTGCATGAGATGAACAAGGTATGAATTAATAGCTCTCTGGCACTTCTGAATAATAGGGTTGCCCCCCCCCCATACACACACCATGAGACAAGGAGGTCAGTGTTGCAGCTGTCCTCCCCCTCCTCTATCTTTATATCTCCCATCCAGAGCTAGACACCTCCCCACTTGACCCCAGCCTGAAGGAACTGGTTACATCACAGAACACATCGTACCTCTTCTGTATCCAGGCCACCATTGCAATCCTTCCCCTGCATCTGGTCCCCATCTCCCTCACCACTCTCCAGGGCTGCTTGAGCCTATAAACCACCAAGGATGAATTAGGTGAGGCCTTTCCTTAAACTATGAACCATTTCCTGAGACTAACCATCCCCTTAGCTTAGGCATGAGCAGAAAGAAGACAAAGGATAAGGGCCCCAACTTCAGGTTATTCCAAATCATGCAGGATAGTCAGACCCTGCATCTTGAAAATCAGCGTGATTTTGGATGAATGGAAGGAGGATGGTATTAGCGTAAGCCTATGAATCTGAACAGATCCCATTCTATTTTCATTCCTGTTTCTACTCTTTATGGGTTATTGTTGGTCTTTCATTCTTGAAGAGGACCAATGACATCACAAGGGTGATGTCTTTGTGGGTTAAGAATGCAAAAGGAGATGGATGGTTCCTCTAATCTCTGGATTTAGGCCAGCTCCTCCTCCACAGGCCACATAGCACCAAAACCTTGCTTTTCCTAACAATTTGTCTAACAATGCTAGGCAAAATCACATTCTCTAATGAGATGCATCTCTAAGCCTTTTTGGCCAAGATTGGCCTAGAGGTAAATACATAGACTTTCAGAATGTCAGAGTTGGAAGAGAACTCAGATCATTTAGCCTAGGGGTTATTAACCTTTTTCAAATCATGGGTGCCCTTTATTAGCTTGGTAAAGCCAACCAGCCTCTTCTCAGAAGAATGTTTTAAATGTATAAAATAAAATCTATAAAATAACAAAAGAAACCAATTATATTGAAATAGAAATATCAAAATATTTTTCAAAAGACAAAGTCAGGGACTCCAAGTTTATAACCCTACATGTCACTTAAGAGCCTTACTTAAAGGAAACCTAGAGAAGGGAAGGGACTTGCCCAGGGTCGTGTGTGTGTGTGTGTGTGTGTGTGTGTGTGTGTGTGTGTGTGGTTTGTCCTTCATTCTCTAAGAGGACCATGACATCAGGAAGATGATACCATGACTTGCAAACAAACTGGATTTTGTGAGGGAGAGCTGCAGAAAGCCTAATCTAAAACCCCAGGTTTCCTGACTTCCAGTCCAGGAATCTCTTTCCCTAGCACCAACACCACCCCATTTCCCTTGTAATGTCTCGAGTCAGGACCCTCTACTCTCTCTCTCTCTCTCTTTCTCTGTCTGTCTGTCTGACAGCCTCTGCCCTCCCTTACCCCCACCCCATACGTCCTTCATCACCATCCCCCCCACAAGGAAATGTGGGCCCCGTGGGTCAGGCCCCAGCTCCGGGTCTGTCCCCCAGCCCAAACGCTGACCAGTTTCTCCTGTTCCTCCTGGTGCTTCTTGAGTTTCTCTAGCATCTGTCGGAACTCCTCCTCCTTCTCCTGCTCCTCTGCCAGGGTGGCATCATTCTGCTCCGCGTAGGCCATGGCCACCACCGCCAGGATGAGGTTGATGAGATAGAAGGAGCCCAGGAAGATGATGACTACAAAGAAGATCATGTAGGTCTTGCCAGCCGCCCGAAGGGTCTGCGGGAATTGGGGAGGAAGGGGGATGTCCTGTGACTCCCTCTCTGAGCATGACCTCACCCACCCGATAACAACAAACAACCAGGGTAATGTAATGTCGACAACAAGAAGCCTTAGAGCACCAACACCACAGTGAGTTTGGGACCTCCTCGATGTGGGAAATGCCCTCTGGCATGCCTGCCCATCCTGTTTGACTCTTTTCCTTTTTATAAAATAGATTAAAAAATTTTTTTCCCATCAACTATATTTCCCATCGTATCCCTCCTTTTCCCTCTCCCTCCCAGAAAGCTATCCCTATAACAAATAATTTTTTTACCGTTACTATTTTTATTCGTAACAAATACTTTTTTTAAAAAAAAAAGACAAAGAAAAGAAAAAAATTCAGCAGAACAGATCAATACGTTGCAAAAACAAAAAAATACAACAACCCCCTGACATTATCTATGCAACATTCTGCTCCCATGAAATCCCACCTCCCCCCACCCCACCCCTGTAAAGTAGTGGAGGGCGGCCTCATCTCTCTTCTTTGGGGTCAAGCTTGTCCTTTATAATTTTGCTGAGTGGCTCTTTTTATACCCTCCCCTAAGTTTGCCAGAGGGGAATTTACCCTGGGCTGCAGACTTTCCCCATGTCATCTTGACATAGTAGTAATAATAATAATAGTAATAGTTAATATAATAATAGCAATAATTTATATAGTGCTTGAAAGTTTGCAAAGTGTTTTACAGCTACCTCATTTTGTTCTCACAACAATCTTGGGAGGTAGGTGCTGTTCTTATTCCTATTTTATGGAGGAGGAAACGGAGGCAGACAGAGGTTAAATGACTTGCCCAGAGTCATACCACTAGGAAGTGTCTGAGGCTGGATTATACATTCTGAAACATGATCTAAACATCCATTCTTCTGGCTGTGTTCCACAGTTAGCTAGGTGGTACAGGGTGAATGTAATCATTTTGATCCCTGTTTTATAGATAAGGTTCCAGGAGATTACAGCTAAACCTTCCAAATCTCGGGGGTTAAGGGGAGCATCTCCAGCACATAAAATTTTTTGGCCCTTCCTTCAGTATTAGAGAGGTCTGGATTATTAGAGTATCAAAACATAAAACATGTTATACTATAAATAAATATATTACATTTATATACTTTATGTAGTACATGAGTGTATATATAAATATACTATAAATAAATATAAATAAAACTATAAATAAAATATATTTTATAATATTATACATATATTTTCTGCATTTCTGCATTTCTAAAACTTTTTCTGTGTTGTCTGCTGGCTTTTGCATATTGTCTGTGGCTTCTGCAAAACTCCCAAAAAATTCCCATTTAATTTTTTATGCCGACCCATGATGTATCCTAACTGTGATGGGGAGAGTTGTGATGTGGAAAGGATAATTGTACTTGACTTGCTCCTTGCCAATCAACCATACCCTTCCCCTGCCTACTGCTCCCATCACCCCCAACAAATAATAAAACTATTAAAATTATATTAAAATTTAAAACTATTAAAATAATAAAAGTATTAAATAAATAATAAAACTGAATGTCTGTGTAACCAAAAACCCTGAGGAAGAGAGATCCTTCCTTCAGGGAGCCTACAGCACAATCCCGGAGGGGAGGCAGAGAAGGAACAGATCAACTTAGTGGACAGACAGCTTGCCTCAGGGGCAAGAAGACCTGGGTTGAAGTCCTGCCTTTGACACCTCCTGGCTTTATGTCCCTGGGAAACTCACTTAACTCTAAGCCACCATCCCTCATCTGAAAATGAGAGATTTGGATTAGACGGCATCTGTGGTCCCTTTCAGATCTAAATTTGTGATCCTATGACCCCTCAGGCAGAGCCTGGCCAGCCTCAACAGAGGTACCTACACTCTCCCTTCCAAAGTGTGTACTAGCCCTGCCCTATTTCTCAAGAGCTTTAACAACTCACCCCCACTGTACCACACGTGCATAGGCAGACCTTCAGCTTTGTGTGTGTGTGTGTGTGTGTGTGTATGTGTGTGTGTGTGTACACATACACACGCACACACACACACACACACACACACACCATGGTCCTCTCCTGTTTCCTCTTTCCATAGACATTACTCTAGAGCTCATTCAATGCCCCCCTCCAAATTCCCTGGGATGAGGGAAAGAGGAGTGAAAGGCAATTGTGTGGGTACCAGGATCCAGAGAGACAGGAAAGAAAGCTATGAATGTGAGTCCCGGGAAAGCTAAGTAGGAGAAGAGTAGGAAGTCCCCAGGAAGGGAGTAAAGGTAGGAAGAAACCATCTGGGAAACAGATTAGACTTGATTTCTCTTGACTGCCGAGGTCAGAATTAGGTACAAATACAATGGAAGCTACAATAAGCAGATTTCTGCTAGATACAAGGGGAAAATTTCTTAAGATTTAGAGCTGAGAGTAGAATGGAGTTAATTATACAAGCAGTGTGGTCTCCACCTCTGAAGATTGGACAACCATTAGTTGGGGATGCTGTAAATAGGTTTGATGTTTAGGTGTAGGTTAGACTAGATGATCCCTAAGGGCCCTTTGTACTTTGGGGTTCTATAAAACCAGGGTCCTAAGACCCTAAGAGAAGAGTGGTCTTGGGGGCCTTAGGGGAGGGCGTACCAGCTGGAAGAGGTTCTCCCAATAGTCTTGTGTCATGAGTCGGAAGAGGGCAAGGAAGGCCCAGCTGAAGGTATCATAACTGGTGTAACCATAGTTGGGATTCCTGCCTGCCTTCATGCACTCGTAGCCCTCAGGACAGTGCCTGAAAGAGAAGGAAGGAGGTTAACAGGGGATGTACTGAGGCTGGATGTAGCTTCCTCCAGCCTTTCATGCCCATATAGCCTTTACTAACTACTGAGGGGCTTGTAGCCTTGGAATCCCTGAGTTGGGGCATGGAGGAAGGAAGAAGATGGAGTTGGACTCTTCCTAATGTCTTCGTACTTGGGCCAGTGCCTTGGGAAAGGAAGAGCTTGAGTTTTTGACTGGTAAAGAGCCCCAGAGAAGGGATGTGGAGAGAAGTCACCTAGGTTCTCGGGCAAGATGGATCTGAGCTCCACTATGGAGGGAAGCTTGGTGGTGCCCAGTGAGCAGGTCCTGCCTCTACCCTCAGGCACCCATGTACCAGCTGGATCATTTTCCCCTTTCTCTGTATGTCTTGTTTTCCATAGCCCCATCTCAAGTCCCTGCTTCCAACCAGCCCCTTTTTCTTCAATGGACCCTCTTTCTCCCCTAGCCTTTTCCATCCCTTCTAGCTCAGTATCTCCAGTCTGTGGTGGTAGCTTCGTCCTTCCCCCTGGTATCACTCACCCTGCATCACTGCTGTTCCCACAGAGCAAGGCATCAAGGGCACCATCCAGGAAATAGAAGTTCCCTTTGTTGGGAATGAGGGGCATAACAGGTCATGGAGGAGGCACATCATGAATACAAACATGTTTTTGGGACATGTGTGTATATAAACATACATAAATACATTACATACATACATGCTCATATTCCCTATTTCCCACCCAAGTGGGAAAAAGGGGCTATGGCTGCCCTGACTGTCCTTTGAACTCCTACTGCTCCATCTTCCCTTCCCTTCTGCCCATCCTCAGGCCCCTGTCTCAGTCTAAGTATCTCCAAGGAACGTGACTTCAGGAGATAGAAGCTCAGAGTCCATTGTGGCCAGAGCAACACAAAGCAGGTGACGCTAAGTGTTTCTATGATGCTGAAGACATATATATACAGTCAGTTCTCATCATTTGTGGTAGCTTTGTTCTATAGAGTCAACTTGAACACTGAACCATTGGTGCTAGGGGAAATACAGGGTTAAGTTCCTGTGAGCCTATGGTCACAACATTCACTTTAACACTTTCCAGAGTGGCCTCAAATACAGATGGACAAATTTCCTCTTCCTTTTTCTGGACATACCTTATTGTTGATTCATTAACACTGAACTCAACTCTGACAACATTATGACTCATGCCCAAATGAAGCTTATCTACTGCATGTGTTCTCTCCATAAAACATATTGCAGCCTTTTTCAGTTTAGAGACTCTAGACAGCACGCTTCAGTGCTATGCTTGGGGGCCATTTTAAACAGTGAAATCACAAAAAAAAAGCACAAAAATGTAGAATAACATGGCACTAAATAGATCTTGAAAAGAACCTCAGCTGGGAACATTGCCAAAGGGTGATTCAAATTTTTTGCTGCTCTTTGCACTGCACAAATGACCAAGGAAGCATCTTGAGTGTTGATTTGGGGGTTAAAAATAAATTTTATCAAGCAGGCAAATTTGCAAATACGGAATCTATGAATAATGAGGATCGACTACATATATACATATACATATATGTATACGTATAACATATACATATATACACATATAAATGTACATAATATATTTTACATGTATACAGATAATTATCTATATATAATATACAGATCTCTTTCTCTCTGTCTCTAACTTTCTCCGCCTGGAAAGATAGGATGCTATTGTTGCCTATAAGTGAGTATCTGTATGGATTCCAGAATAAACAGAGAGAGCTAGGTGCTCAGAGGTTGGAGAAAAGGACTTCCCTGAAGGTGAGAGGCCAACAGAAGTATAACTAGTATAGGGCAGTTGGAGCTTTGTCCTAGGGCATTTAATTTGCAGGGCACTGACATTACTTGGAATTATTTGGTGTACTGGCATGAGTTCACTTTCCCTCTTCTACCAGTCCCAAGCCATTTCTACCTCTCTACCCTAGCCCAACTTCCACAGCCTCCTGAAGTCCATGCTCTGAGGTTTCTGGCCCCCCTTCCTCTACCCCTCCCAGCCAGTCCTCTTCCTTACACCCCAGCTGAAGGCTCCTTCTTTCTGGCCACTTGTCCTGGGCACAAAAATCATGATCACAGCTCTTGAGGCCTAGCCCTTCTCACCTTCATCATTGATGTAGGCATCCCAGTCAAAGGTAAAGTTGCTGTATCCTGTCTCATTACCAAAACCCGTCTCATTGCTGAACAACGCCGTCCCGTTGTCATACCAAGTCTCATTGATGCCACTGAAGGGGGGTGGCCATTTCACACATTTGTGCCTCAGATTCCCCATGAAGAGCTGCAGCCCAACTAAGGCAAAGACACTCAGGCAAAAGACTGTGAGGATCATCACATCCGACAGCTTCTTCACCGACTGGATCAGTGCCCCTACGATCGTCTTCAGTCCTAGACAAGAAGATGGCGGTGATGGTGGGCATGCATGGGGGTGCACCAGGGAAATAGCTTCCCTCCCCCATTACTGAACTCACCATACTCTGACTCTTGTTCTCTGCATCAGTCACCTCTTTCAACACCCAGCTTAAAGACTTATTCTCTTCGTGAAGCCGTCCTAGATGACTCCAATTATTTCCTAAGTTGTGTATGTCCTTGGTTCTGTTTCTCATAGATTCTTAGACTTTAGGGATCTACACTATCTCATAGTAACAGTTCACACTTATATCACACATTAAAATACTTTACATGCATAATCTCATTGCATCTTTACCATAGCACTGTATAGGAGGTATTATTATGTCCATTTTACAGATGAGAAAGTGAGGCTCAGAGAAATTTAAGTGATTTGTCAAGGGTGACTCAGGGAGTAAATATCTGAGGTGGGATTTAAACTCAAAGTCTTCCTGACTTCCCTCTCATTACCTTTCATTTCCACCCTATATAGCTTGTTTGTGCATAATTATTTGCATGTTGTCTCCTTTCCAGAGTAACACAGCTAGTAAGTATCTGAGACTGGTTTTGAATTCAGGACCTCCTGGCTCTATGTCCAATACTCTGTCCATTGTGCTACCTAACTGTTTCTTGAGGGCAGGAACTATTTTAGCCTTTCTTTGAATCCCCATTGCTTAGCATAGTGCCTGACACACAGTAGGTACTTAATAATTGTTTGTTGCCTGATTGACTTCAGATCCAACCTCCTAGACACCGTCACATTCTTTATACTTGATTAAATGCTACCTCGACTTACTCTCTGCTTGGTCAACATATGTACAGGCACCCAGTGGGTCCTCCACTATAAAACAGAGATAATAGCACCTCTCATTCAAGACTGTTGTGAAGAACAAATGAGCTACTATTTGTAAAGCACTTAGCACAGTGCCTGACACAGAAGCTGCTAAAAAAAAATTCTTCCTTCCTTCCTTCCTTCCTTGCTTCTTCCCTCCCTTTCTCCCTCCTTTCTTTCTTCTTCCTTCCTTCCTTCCTTCCTTTCCTTCTTTCTTTCTTTCTTTCTTTCTTTCTTTCTTTCTTTCTTTCTTTCTTTCTTTCTTTCTTTCTTTCTTTCTTTCTTTCTCTTTCTTTCTTTCTTTCTTTCTTTCTTTCTTTCTTTCTTTCTTTCTTTCTTTCTTTCTTTCTTTCTTTCTTTCTTTCTTTCTTTCTTCCTTCCTTCCTTCCTTCCTTCCTTCCTTTCTTTCCTTCTTTCTTTCTTTCTACCTTTTTTCTTTCTTTCTCTCTTCCTTCCTTCCTTTCTTTCTTTCCTCCTTTCTTTCTTTCTCTCCTTCCTCAAATATAGAATCATAGATTTATACATTTAGAGCTAGAGAGGGTTTTAATCCCCAAGTAAAATGTGAGTTTTTTTATTTTGCTTTTTTTTTTGGTGAGGCAATTGGGGTTAAGTGACTTGCCCAGGGTCATACAGCTAGTAAGTGTCAAGTGTCTGAGGCCAGATTTGAACTCAGGTCCTCCTGACTCCAAAAACTGTTAGCTTCTTCAGGGCAGCCTAGCTTATACTTCATGTCCAAGTATCTCCAACTCTTAGCATTGCACTTTGTACCAAATAGTCACTTCATAAATTTTGCTGAGTTGGAATAGAGACCATCTAGTCAAATCCCAACATTTTGCAGATGAGGAAACTGAGACGCAGAAAGATGAAGTGACTTACATGAAATCACTTTATAAGTGGCAGAATGGAGACTAAAACTTGAGTCATCGTACTCCAAACCAGTGCTCTTTTCACTCCACTTCTCTGACTTCTCGGATTAATTGACTAATTGATTGATCTTGAGAAATAATTTGTTACTGCCCTCTGGCGCTATATCCACAGACAGCTGTCTATTTTTGATCATTTCTAGAGACAGAAAGAACAACTCCACAGCTTCCCTTGAGCGCACATTCCAATGACCCATCCCTTTCATCCTCAAGAGGTCCTTCCTCCTACCACACCAGAATCTTGCCTCCTTTAGAAGCCCATTTCTTCTTGTTTAGTCTTACATGGGCAACATGCTTCAACAGCCTCCTCATCAAAACCTACCACAAACTTAGAGACAGTGAGCTGTGTGGTATAGGAAAGAACCCTTGACTGAGAGTCAATAGACCTGAAGTATCATCCTGGCTCTAATTCTGACTAACTGTGTATTCCAAGACAAGTTGTATGCCCTTTCTAAGCCTCAGTTTCCTTCTTTGTAAAATGAGATGGTTGAACTAGATATCTCACATTTATAAAGCAATTTCCTCACTATAATCCTTGAGGAAAATAATATAACTACCGTTATCACCATTTTAAAGTCAAGGAAATTGAGGCGAAGAGAGGTTTTGTCCATGATGATATAATATCTGAAGACAGAATTTGAATCTTGAACCCAGACCACCTGACTCCAAGTCTGGCCAGCATTTTGCCCCTCTGCTACCTGGAATTGACTTCTAAGGTCCTTTCTGTTGTTATTCACTCATTTTAGTCTTGTCTGACTCTTAGTGACCTCATTTTGGGTTTTCTTGGAAAAGATACTGGAGTGGTTTGCCATATCCTTCTCCAGCTCATTTTACAGATGAGGAAACTGAGGCAAACAGGGTTAAGTGACTTGCCCAGGGTCACCCAGCTAGTAAGGTCAGATTTCAACTCAGGTCTTCTGATTCCAGGCCTGGTGTTCTATCCACTTTGCCACCTAGCTGTCCCCTTTCTAGTTTTGATATTATAGTGTTTCTTCCTTCCTAGTGTTAGAGTGTTTCTTTAATTTTTCCTCTAAGAACTTCTTCTCCATCCCTTTGATCAACATAGTCTCCACTTTCTCTACCTTTTCCAGGTCCTAGGTCTCTTACTTCCTATAGTGACAGATTCTTTTATGCTGTTTTTACTTTGCGCTTGTCAACTACATTACTTTGGAATCATTTTGCTGTTGTTTCTCGTATATGTCTGTGTGTGCTTGGTCTCCCTAATGAAACCAGAAGCTCCTTAAGGATATAACACCCTGTCCCAAAGCCCACCAGGATGGGACTCACTCCCTACTGATGGAGATGAAGATGAGGGCTTTCATCTCCTTCAATAAAGAGAGAGTCCCATCCTTATGGGCTTAGGGACAGAGATTTCAAGGGAAAGATAAGAAATTCTTCTAGGGACCTTGTGCTGTGTTTTAACATAGCAAGCACACAATGGTTCTGATGTTGCTTACTTTCTTTTCCACTCTGGTCATAGGTGACTTTTTCTACCCTGTGTTTTGGTCTAAGTACCTCATGATGGACAGGAGCCTATGTTCCTATGGCCTTAAGCTTTTTCACTCTGGGAAAATTTCTTTTGATCTGTTAAAGGACAACAGCCTGGGGGTACGGGGGAGAAAGAAGAGGAGCAAACGCTTCCAAGGCGTGGAAAATGGGATGGAAGCCAGTACAGGCTTAGGGATGTGTTTGTGTCAGGAATAGGTGACCCTCCCCCTTCAAAAATATAGGCAGTTAGGTGGCAGAATGGATAGAGTATTGGACTAAGAGCCAGGAGGTCCTGAATTCAAAACCAGTCTCAGATACTAGCTGTGTGATTCTGGGCAAGTCACTTCACCTTTGTTTGCCTTAGTTTCCTCATCTGTAAAATGGGGGTAATAGAAGCACCTACCTCCCAGGCTTGTTGTGAGAATAAGATGAAATAGTATTTTTAGCAGCTAGGTAGCACAGTGGACCTGTGTCAGGAAGCCCTGAATTCAAATCTGATCTCAGATACTTACTAACTTATCCTGGACAAGTCACTTAACCTCTGCTTGCCCCAGTTTCTTCATCTGTAAAATGAGGATAATAATAGCACCTACATCCCAGAGTTGTGAGGATAAAATGAGATAATATTTGCAAAGTGCTTTGCAAACCTTGAAGTGTCATATAAATGCTAACCATCATCATCATCATCATCATCACCTTTTGTATTATTATTATTATTCAAAGTCCCATACCCTACCCTACCGCAGAACACCCAATACCTGGAATGACTGTTATAGTCTTCAGGGCTCGAAGCACACGGAAGGTCCTCAGGGCTGAGATGTTGCCCATGTCCACAAACTCTGTCAGGTACCTGAGGAAGAGGACAGTGGAGAAGTATTCATGCCATAGCCTTAGGAGGTGAGGAAGGATCAGTTGTGTGTCTATGGAGGGGGAAGTGGGGATGGTGTAGCAGATACCACTCGGTTGTTTTAGGTCCACCAAATTAAAAGGATTCCTAAGGAGACAAGGCTGGAGTTGGGGACCCTTTCTAGGTGTTGGGAGGGACCCAAACTGCATGTAACCCCTATTATGAATCCCAAGAAATATTCCAGTAGAACATGAGACAGAGGAGCTGGAGAGAATGCTGTTTAATTCTCTCAAAGAAAGTTTGGGGGTTTTGTAATAATGCATCTATAAAGCACTTTACAAACCACTTTCCTTACAACCTTGCGAGGTTGCTCAGGCAAAAATTGTTGTTCCTATTCTACAGATAGGGAAACTGAGTCTCAAAGGAATTAAGGGACTGGGTGCTCAAGGTCACACTGCTAGTAAATAGTAGAACTAGGACTTAAATCCACGTCCTCTGACTCCAAGCTCTCTGCATTACACCATACTTATGGTCTGATAGGGTAAGACCATCCACTTCTCAGGATCTACCCACAAGCTAAAAGGTCACCTAATCATGCTGTTCAGGACTCCTGATTCCCATTCTCCCACTTCTCTATGACAGCACCTTCCTGAGGTGAGTTCCCTCACACTCTCTGGACCCTTTTCCTGTCCCCTCAGAATTCCCCTCACGCCATCATGATGACACTGAAGTCTAGCCAGTTCCAGGGGTCCCGGAGGAATGTGAAGTCATCAATGCAGAAGCCTCGGGCAAGCATCTTGATGAGAGACTCAAAGGTGTAGATTCCTGTAAAAGTGTACCTGGGAGCAAGGGTGAAGCTGAGAGTGAAAGAACAGCCATGACCAGGGAAGAACACTAAGGTGAGACTTTTTTCTTTTTGCCCCAGCACTGTCTTAGGACACACTTCTTTCCCTATATGATCCTGTATCCTAGCTTATAACAGCCTCATTCCGGAGTCCTCTGCTTGCTTCCTCTGGCAGCCTTATACCAGGTGAGTGTACCCTCCATCCATCCTTCCCCCACACCCATTCCTGCCCAAGCTTCTTGCCCAGATGTGAAAATTCTTAGTTATAGCTTTGGGTGAGGGTGAGGGTATATGTGTATGGAGTATGGTAGGTGGGCTTATGAGTGGTTGGGTGTAGGTGTGAGTGTATGAGTCGGAGAGAGGGAAAGACAATGAAGGTAGTGGTAACAGATGTGTGTCTCTGGGAGGGTGAAGGTGACAGAGGTTGTGGAAACTCAGGAATATTAAGGAAGTATCCCTGTAGGGATGAGGGTGACAGCACCAGAGTGGATCTTTCCCAGGATTCAAAGGGTATATTAAGGACAAGGGTTGAGAGGGAATCTGCTGCATCCCAAGGAGAGTGACTGTGATGAAGTATGCTACTATCCCCTTTCAGGTAGGGGGACTGAACCTATTATTTAATTGGTATGAGGAACTCCCTTAAAAAAAAACAACAAAAAAACAACTCCCCCTACTAATGATACTTGTCTGCAACTTTTTTTTTTTTAAGGCAATTGGGGTTAAGTGACTTGCCCAGGGTCACACAGCTAATAAGTGTCAAGTCTTTGGTCTGAGGTCACATTTGAACTCAGGTCCTCCTGACTTCAGGGCTGGTGCTCTATCCACTGCACCACCTAGCTGCCCCTGCAACTTCTAGTCTTAAAGAATTGTCTAGAGCACTTAGAGGTTAAGTGACTACCCAGTCACGATGCATCAGAGGTGGGACTTGAACTCCGATCTTCTTTTCTCTGAGGCCAGCTCTCTAGCTATTGCACCACATTATTCTTAACATACCCCTGGAGATAAGGATTTTGGTGAAATGAAGGTATGTCCTGGGAGGGAAATGTCCTTGGATCATGTGTGAGAGGTGTAGAGGAACCACACACGTGAGACTTACTCCACATTTTTGGACCAAGGTGGGGGGTCACTCATAGTCATGAACACACAGTTTGCCAGGATGGTGATCATGATGAATAAGCTGAACAACGTTAGGAGGGGGAAGGTTAAGGAAAGTTTGAGAGTAAACAGGTAGGGAGGAAAGGCAAGGGGTCAATACTAGTCAACACTTTAGATTCCTTCTTTATGTCCCTCTCAATAAATGTGACTTCCCACAGCCTCCTCCCTTCCCTGTCTATCCCTCCAGCTGCTCTCTCCAGTTCCAGCCCAGGTGCCCCCATGCCCATTCTGGGAAGGATATGAGTGGATGAGAACTTTGATGGCCCCACGCCTTATCTTACTGAAGGGGCTCAGCATATACAGGGCTGGGGTGGCTGAGAATCGGAAAATGGACTTCCCCTTGTTCAACACGATGAAGGTCTGAGAGGCAGAGATCACGAGAGACACAGAGATATAGAAATAGACATTGAGAGATGTGAAAATACAGTGAGAGATACCGATAGACATTGAGTAAGACAGACTCAGATTGGGCAAGAGGGAGATGAAGACAGAATGTGAGAGGCACCAAGGAATGTGGACAGAGACACAGATACAGAAAAGGACCATGAGAGGTGCAAAGAGATAGACATGGAGATACAGAGGGAGGGAAAGAGATGAAGGGACAGAGATAGACAGTCAGAGACTGCAAAATATGTAGAGAAACAGGAAGAATTAGAGAAACCTATTGGTCAAAAGGTATGGAGAGCAAAGGTCACAGAGACAAAGAGACTGAAACACACCAAGAGGCAGAGATACAGAGAGATACAGGAGTGAGACCTTCTTGTCACTGTAGTAGGGATCCAGATCCTCCAGTGGGATGCCGATGAGCTCAGGTGGAGGGTCTCCATAGATGAGGGGCAGATTCTTCCCTGCTTCCAGGTCACTTCGTGGCTTCCTTTCTGACTCCTCAACCTCAAGCTGCTTGTTCCGAAGGAGTTTTGCCTCCTCCTCTATTGCCCGCTTCTCTATGGCCTGCAGGGACTCAGGAGTGAAGGGACGCAGGCAGTTGGGTCCAGGGGGCACAAGCGTGGGCACAGGTGGGCTTGCCATCCTCTCATCCTGTGATCAGGGGCCAGGGAGGGTGGGCAGGATCAGAGCAGCTGCAACACATGACCCCCCAGAGCCAGGGATCAGTGTGGCCATCCTGGGCCCAGTGCCAACCCAATGCCCACCTACTGCAATCAAGTACCTTTCTAGAGTTCACCCCCTGATCAATACCAGGTCTGCCCAAGACCCCTCCATGCCTTAGGACAGACAGATTCCAATATAACCTTCCTCCTTATGAGACCTTAACTGACCATAGGATGTCCCTGAGCACAGACTAGAAATAAAAGAGTAATCCCTAATTTACAAGATCTATTAGGAATTATGCATATATATATTTATATGTATATATATAATATATATACACATATATATATGTGTGTATATATATATGTGTGTGTGTATATGTGTGTTTGTGTATATGTGTATGTGTGTGTTCCAATAGGGACTCACAGCAAATCGTCTGATGGGTTTCAATGCACCAAAGCCATAATTCTCCTCAAAGGCCTCTTGGTTCAAGCACTTGGAGAATTATTGGGAATAAGTCTGCTGAGGAAAAAACATCACACAACATCCTTGTTGGTTTTTCTCCATGGAGATCCCACCCCACCCCACCCCACCAATAGGATCCAGGGATTAGGAAGGAGGCAAAACCAGGGTAAGGGAGTCATGCTTGGGAAAGGATAAAGTACTCAGTGAAGAAGCCAGAGCAAAATGAGGGGGATTGTAGGACTATAGATTTAGGGCTAAAAGGAACCTAAACAGTCCTCATTTTGCAGGTGAGGAAATGGGGGAAGGAGTTAAAAAGGATTTGCTTGGGGTTGAGTGTAAGTGATATGGAGGCTTCCCACCCTCCACTGTGGTTGGAGCGGGGTCATAGCTGTTGTAATCAGTTCTCACTTCAGACCTTTGGACAGAGAAAAGGAAAGAGGAGTTTCCCTGATCTCATACTCTACGTGATGCCCTGGTTAGACCTTGGTTCAAGGTGGCTCAGTAGTCTACCCTCCCTTTCTCCTTTCCAAGAATCACCTGGCTGCTGAAGTCCTACCCCAGGCAGGACATCTGGTTCCTTTACATCTAGTTACTCCTTCCCAGACTCCTCCACAATCTCATACCCAACTCCGTGTTAGAAGGGGAAGAGTGATTGACACCCCCATACACATACACTGAAAGGAGACATAATGATGGCCCTGAAGAAAAGGACCTCTAGACAGCCAGGGTGGGACACACACAGATACGACCTGCCACACACATAGACTCACTCAGTTATGGTTGAGTTGGGAAGAAGAGATACCCAAGGCATGGATGCCAAAGTTTGGACAGCTCCTAAGGAATGATCAGAGGATCACAGACTTCAAGATGGAAGGGTCCTTAGAGGCCATGTAAGGGTCAGAGAGTTCCCAAACTGATGAGGAAGCAGCTGAATTAACCAATCAAGAAACATCTACCATGTGCCCAGCATTGCGCTAGGCCCTGGGCACTGAGGAGAGTGTTCAAGGGAGGAGAATAAGGTTTGGGTAGAGTGTTGGGAGAAGGAGTCCCTTCCCTAACTCCTGTGGTACCTGGAAAGGGCATCAATTGTGTGTGTGTGTGTGTGTGTGTGTGTGTGTGTGTGTGTGTGTGTACTATAAGGATACAAATACAAACACAGAATGAGACACGTGCACACAGTCAGGTATGGACACTGGCAAACATAGAGGAAGACACTCAGAAACAATCACATAGTGAAATGTGGACAGAAACACAGAAACGAAATGAGGCAGAATTGCTACAGTCATGTGTGCACAGAGACCCATAAATGTAGACCCAATACAACATGTGTTCCCAGCGTGGCATACATGTGCTCCTAGCGGGTCTAAGAAATTTATCAAAGAGGTTCAGGGAATATCCGGTAAATATTGATATTGATACGTGATACATGCCAAAACATGATGTAACATAGCATGACACCTGACTTAATATGTTGTTTGATATTGTTTGGTCATGTCTGACCCTTTGTGACCCTATTTGAGGTTTTCTTGGCAGAGATACTGGAGTGGTTTGCCATTTCCTTCTCCAGCTCATTTTACCAATAAGAAAACTGAGGCAAACAGGGTTAAGTGACTTGCTCAGGGTCACATAACTATTAAGTGTCTGAGGCCAGATTTGAACTCATGAAGATTAATCTTTCTCACTCCAAGCCTAGCACTCTATCCACTGTATCACTTAGCTACCCATGTGACTTAACATAGCATAATGTAACAGGACATAGTATAATTATATAGTATAGCATAGCACAGCATAGCATGTTATACCATGATTTGACATAGATGATATACTATAACATATCAAAACATAGCTTAACATAATATAGTTTAGTAGAATGTAACAGAACAGAATAGATTATTCCAGAAACTCTGGATTGATTTCCAATCAAGTTACAAAATTTTTTGTGTATCCTTCTTGAAGAGAAACTAATCATTTTATTTTATTTCTTCTGTGCAAAGGCATGATAAGCTGTAGAAGTGGTTTACTTCCTTATTAAATGAGAGGCACAAGAAGGTTTACTAAAAAGCCAAGGAGTACAGAGATCAAAAAAGGCTGGAAGATTTTGCAATACACAGAGAAAGAAAACAGCTTGACCCAAAGAGAAACACAACATAACCTCACACGCACAGGCTCACAAGATGACGGCCCCTATGGAATCATAGACACTCCCTTCCTGATTGTGATCAACAGGCTGGGAGGAACAGTCCCTGGGGTCATTGGGCTGGGCTGGCCACAAACCCTTCCAACAGCTCTGGCTCCTCCAGCTCTCTCCCAGGCTCACACAAGGAGTCATGTTTCCATGGCATGATGACTCAACTCATTCTTCCAGAGGAGAAAGAAGGGTGAGAAGGAAAGAAGATGAGCAGAAGAGTAGAGAATCCCTCAAACAAACAGGAACCTCTATCAAATATGCCCCATAGTATCTCCATGGTACAGACTTCATCACTCACCTTATCACAATCCTCTTCATATCCTCAAACCATCCATCACCTTTCCAATTTATAACACGCACCGACAAAACAATCCTTCCATTATACACACTCTCACCACCTTATCATGTACATCCACATGCATCTTGCCTCCAAGATGGGCCCCATCATAAGCCCATCTTACCCCTAAACTGGATTGTAACCAAAGAAATAATTTTGAACAACAAGATTGTCCCAGAAAGACTCCCATGATCTCAGCATGATATTTAAGGAACTAGCAAATTAGAACTGAGACAGCAGCTCTCATCTCATAAATCACAGATCATCTCAATCTCTCAATCACTTACTTTTCCAAGTATGAATAGTTTCCCAAATTCAAAGAAGCTCAATTAGGATAACGGAGGCCTACTTTGACAGAAAGAGAGTCAAAAAACAGAGACAGCAAGTGATAAAAAGTATCCTAATGTATGTTGTAGACAGCTGGTTAGGTCTATGGTTAGTTCTAGTGGTTCTCAAACTTTTTTTTCCATGGACAAGTCTTGGTGGCAAACATTTCTAGAGAGCCCGTGGCCCTGCCCCTGCCCCTGCCTCTACCCTTTCTGTTTTCCCAGAGTAGGAGACAGAAAGTGTGCTGCTTCTGAAGACGTATCAGGCATGAATGAAAGGATGCCTGGGTTTTATGAATGATTAGTTCATACCAAAGACTAGTCCAAGATATAGTAAGAGAATCCTCACACAACCCACTAAACAACAAAAGAAGAAAATGGCTTTAATTCACCATTCAGGAAAATAAAAACCAACTAAAATTTTAAAAGAGTAATCAAATCAGTTAATGTACCAGAAAGGTCAGGTTGTTGGTGCAATGAATAAAGTGTAGGGCCTAAAGTCAGGAAGACTCATCTTTCTGATTTCAAATCTGGCCTCAGACATTTACTAGCTGGGTGACCCTGGGCAAGTCACTTCACCCTGTTTGCCTTATTTCCTCATGTGTAAAATGGAAATGGCAAACCACTCCAGTATCTTTGCCAAGAAAACCCCAAATGGGATCACAAAGAGTAGGACACAATTGAAAAACAACTCAACAACAAATCATACCCCTAACTGTGAGGTAGTGGGAGTTTGTGTCCAGGTCTTCTACATTTTCTTTCGGTGACCTTGCCAGCTCCCATGGGCATGATTATTATATTTATATAACTGATTCACGAATCTATCTACCTATCTATCCCTAGTATCTCCCCTGAAGTTCAGTCTTTCGTCACCAACTGTCTATTGGATGCTTCAAAATGGATGTCCAAGAGGCATCTCAACTCAACTCAACATGTCCAAGATGGAACTCTATCTTTCCCTCTTATGAACTTCCTTATTCCTGTCAATGGCATCACCATCCTTCCAGTCTCCCAGGCTTGCAACCTCACTCTTCCTTGACTCCTGGACACTCTCACTCTTCTCACATATCCAACCCATTGTTGTCATATTGTCCTTTCTATCTTTGCAACACTTCTCACATATACCCTCTTTTTCGCCACTCACACAGTTCTACTCCTGATTTGGACCCTCATCACATCTCAGTTGGATTATTGCAACAGCATTCTAACTAGTCTTCCTGACTCAAGTCTCTCCCCATTCTAATCTATCCTTCACTTAGTTGCCAAGGTGATTTTTTTTTCTGAAACATAGATCTGGTCATGGTACTCCCCGTCCTCGAACACACTGTGAGTGTCAGTGGCTCCCTCTTGCCTCCAGGATCAAATATAAACTACTCTGTTTGGCATTTAGAGCTCTCTTCTTACCTTTCCAATTTTCTTACATATTACTCCCTGACACACACTCTATGGTCCAGCCTGAGTGGCTTTCTTGCTGTTCGATGCACATAACCCTCTAGCTCCTGTCTCAGTGCCTTGGCCCTGGCTGTCTTCCATGCCTGGAATACTCTGCCCCCTCACCTCCGCTTCTTCGCTTTCCCATCTTCCTTCAAGAGTCAGCTCAAATCTCACCTTCTGCAGGAGGCCTTTCCTGACTCCCCCCAGCTGCTGATGTCTTTCCATCTCAGGTTACTTCCCATCTATTTTGAATATATCTTGTGATTAGTTAGGTATTTACATGTTGTTTCCCCCGTTAGAATGCAAGACCTTGAGAGTAGGAACTTTTTTTTCATGGGGGAGGGGAGCCTTCTTTGTATCCTCAGTGTCTGGTACACATTAAGCATTTAATAAACGCTTATTGACTGACAGATATTCTAGATTCTACTCTCTGCCACCTTACCACCTTACTTTCATTTTTCATCACTCCTCATCTAGTATTATAAGAGCCTAATAATTAATCTAAGTACAGCTAGGTGGCACAAGCAGGTAGATGGCACAGTGGATAGAGTACTAGGCTTGCAATCAGGAAGACTCATCTTCCTGAGTTCAAATCTGGCCTCAGACACTTACTAATTGTGTGACCTTGGGCAAGTCACTTAACACTGTTTGCATCAGTTTCCTTATCTGTAGAATGAGCTGGAGAAGGAAAAGGCAAACCACTCTAGTATCTCTGCCAAGAAAACCCCAAATGGGGTCACCAAGAGTCAGACACAATTGAAATGACAACAAAAAAGTGTGTATATAAGTATATATGTATATATATATAATGTGTGTGTGTATGTATAAGGATACTTACATAATAGTATTATATACATGTCAGCATATATATGGTATATTTACTTATACATACATACATGTACATGTAAGCTACCTAAGAGTAGATCTAGTTTCATTTTGTATCCTTCAACCACTAGAATAGTATGTGACATATAGTAGGTGCCTCATCACTGCTTGTTGGTTGATTGATTGTTACAGGGAAAAGGATAACTGAAAATATAAGTTCAAAATGCTAACTTATCTAAACCATTAGAAAACATGCAGACCCAAATGAAAGATCTGGAGGACAGATCCCAAAATAGCAATCTCAGAATTATTGACATTCAAGCAAACAGAAACCCTAAGCCCTGTATTCAGGAAATCACCAAAGAAAATTCTCAAGATTTGGCTAAAACAACTCACAAAATATCAGTAGAGGGAATTCTCAGGCACTAGCCCTGGGGTCAGAAGAACCTGAGTTCAAATTTGGTCTCTGATACCTGACACTTACTAGCTGTGTGTCCGTGGGTAAGTCACTTAACCCTGATTGCTGCCCCTCCAGCAAAAAGAAGGAATCCTCAGGACTTCAGCAAGGAAGAACCCAAGATTTGGCATGCTTAAAACATGTCATAAACTTCAATACTACAATGAAAAGAAAAAATACTAAGAAGTGTAAGAAGAATTTCAGAAATAACTAACCAAAGAACGATGATTAGCATCACAGAGGACTTTTTAAGGAAACACAAGGTTGGGGTGGGGAGCAATCAGAAAAATTAGAATACAATATTTACAAAAGAAGTAAAGGGGAAGGATTTGGCTCTCCCACCCTAGCTCAGCTGATGTAGTGTATGGATTGCTTTCAGTCATTTTTCGGTTGTGTCTGATTTCATGATCCCATTTGGGGCTTTCTTGGCAAAGATACTGGAATGGTTTGCCATTTCTTTCTCTAGCTCATTTCACAGATGAGACAATTAAGGCAAATGAGGTTAAGTGACTTGCCCAGGGTCACATAGCCAGTAAGTGTCTGAGGCTATATCTGAACTTAGGAAGACGAGTCTTCCTGATTCTAGGCCTGGTACTCTATCCACTGTACCATCTAGCTGTCCCCTAAGGATCGCTGCTGCCGGTACTGCCACTGCCACAGCCACAACTACTACTACTGCCACTGCTGTGGCTACAGCTGTGGCTGCTACTACTGCTACTACTTGCCTTTGCAATGAGCTAATCCTCTCTACTGGACCCAGCGGTTATAGTGCTGGGCCTGAAGTCAGGAAGACTCCTCTTCCTGAGTTCAAATCCAGCTTCAGATACTAGCTGTGTGACCCTGAGCAAGTCACTTAACCCTGTTTGCCTCCATTTCCTCATTTATAAAATGAGTTGGACAAGGAAATGACAAGCCACTCTAGCATCTTTTCCAAGAAAACCCTAAATGGAGTCACAAAGAGTCAGGCATGACTGAAAATGACTCAACAACAACAAAAATCCTAGTCTCTACTAGCCGACTGTTAACAGGTAGCACATCTGAGAGACGATTGCACTCTAGGGAACTATTCAGTCAACAAGCATTTATTAAGTACCTACCTTGAGTTAGGAACTGTGCTAAGTAAGCAAAAACTAGGAATACAAAGAAAAAAATCCAACAGTCCCTGCCCTCAGCAGCTTACATTCACATTTGGGGAGGCAGTCCAGAGCAGGGAGCTATAGAAATATGGACCAGGAACCCAAAGCTACCTACTCAGCAAAACTCAGCATGCTCTATGAAGACGGGAGAACTGCAGGCAGATATTTGAGAAGCAGACTTTGAAAGTTTGCAGAGAGAGCTAACCCACTTCAAGGACAACAACAAAACCTTCCTAGGCAGGAAGAGAAGTTTTAAAGAGAATTTGCTGTCTCATTTTTCAACTCAAGATAAACCAGCTGCTAACAAAATGTGAGGCGTCTCATTGCATTTTGTTGGTTAATTCACTGAAGATTTCAGAATACTGTTTTGGAGAAAGTTTGAGGGGGAAGAGGGAAAGCCCAAATGAGTGAAGGAAACAGGCCAGGATAATTCTAAAGTAAAACTGCTATCGGTAATGGGTCCAAGTTGAAGAAATTTACATGGTTACTAATAAAAGACCGAGGAATTTTATTTAGCATAATTGTATTACATTAGGATTCCTAATAGAAATCATAAGAATAATTCTGTTGAAATGTCTAAAGACAAATCTATCTATTGTAAAGATGAGTTTACATCAGAAATTAAGGTATTGACCCTACTGGGTATTTTGATGAGAGAACTGCCTATAGATGATCTATAATGTCCTTAGAACCAGAGTTTGAGAACCACTGGTTTAGAGCTCAGTGATAATCAGATTTTAAAAAGGGGGTACTGCTTTTTCCCTCAGTTGTCTCAATGACTTTGCCCACAGACTCAGCCACCCATCTGAACACCATGAGACTAGCCAAGAGGGTGGGAGTGTTCAGTGCAATCCATCCCCACTACTAAAGAATCACATAAAGCAAAGACCTACTTACTATGGAAAGTAGTAAGGTGATACAGTGGATAGAGCACTGGGCCTAGAGTTAGGAAGACCCGAGTTCAAATTTAGCCTCAGATACTTACTAGCCATATGACCCTAAGCAAATCATCTAACCTATTTGCCTCAGTTTTTTAATCTGTAAAAATAAGCTGGAGAAGGAAATGGCAAACCACCCCAGTATCTTTGCCCAGAAAACCTCAAATGGAGTCATGAAGAATTGGAAATGACTGAACATCAACAAAACTGACTGTGGGTGAGCAACTATGTTTTCCTTTATGAAGGGCAACATATTATTATTTGGATAAAAATGAAGTTAGGAAAAAAGTGTATTGTTATTGTTTCCCCCAGAGCAGTTAGTTCATTTGATGTCCCAGACATGTATTGAACAGCTACTTTGCACAAACTGTGCTGGATGGTGAGGATGTAAAGATAGTTGTGCCATGAATTCTGATCTCAAGAAGTTTACATTAGAATGCAACAGAAGAACTAGTACCAAATAAACATGATACAAGGGAGAGAGGAATCCAAAGGATTCATTCATTCATTCCATAAGCCAAACCTAATGATCTCTTCCCAATTCTCAGCCTCCTTGAGTTTTCTACAGCCTGACACTATCACTCACTCTCTTCCCCTTAACACTCTCTTCTCTCTAGGTTTTCACAATACTACTTGCTGCTTGTTCTTCTTCTATCTGTCTGATCACTCCTTCTCAGTCTCCTTTGCTAGATCATCACCCAGACCATACCAACCAACCACAGGTTTTCCCCCAAGGCTCCATCCTGGGCCCTCTTCTCTTTTCTCTCTCTCGGGTTTGGCTTGTAGATTTCATGAGTTCACATGGATTGAATTATCACCTCTGTGCTGATGGTTCTCAGATCTATTTATCCAGTCCTAACTTTTCTCCTGACCTCTAGTCTTGCATCTACAACTGCTTATTGAACATCTCACACTAGATGTCCCACAGACATCTTAAATTCAACATATCCAAAACTGAACTAATTATCATTCTCCCCCAAGCCCTCTACTCTTCCTAACTTCCCTATTACTATTAAAGGTAACACTATCCTCCTGGTCACCCAGGCTCATAACAGTGGTGACATCCCCCAATCTGTTGCCAAGGCCTGTCGATTTTACTTTCTCAGCATATCTTTATAAGTCTCCCTCCCTCCTCTGATGCTGCCACCACCTTGGTGCAGGACCATAGCACCTCATGCCTGGACTAGTGCCATAACCTGTTACTTGCTCTCCATGCCTCAAATATCTCCTTATTCCAATCCATCCTCCACTCAGCTATCAAAGTGATCTTCCTAAAGTGAAGATCTCACTGTGTCCCACTTTCTATTCAATCAATTCTAATGGCTCCTGATCACCTCTGGCATCAAATATAAAATCCTTGATTTGGCTCTTATGTTGTTCAGTTATTTCAGTCATATCTGACTCTTCATGATGTCATTTGGGATTTTGTTGGCAAAGATACTGGAATGGTTTGCCATTTCCTTCTCCAGCTCATTTTACAGATGAGGAATCTGAGGCAAACAGGGTTAAGTGACTTGCCCAGGGTCACTCAGCTATTAAGTGTCTGAGCAGGATTTGAACTCAGGAAGGTGAGTTTTCCTGACTTCAGGCCCAGCATTCTATCCACCGTGCCACTTAGCTGCTCTTTGGCTCTTATAAAACCCTTGGTAACCTGATCTCTCCTACCTTTCCAATGTTCTTAGACCTACTTCCTTCCATATGTTTTACAATCTGATTGTCTCCTTGCTGTTCCTTGCACAGAACAATCCATTTCCCAACTCTGGGCATTTTCAGTGACTATTCTCCATGCCTGGAATTCCCCCCTCCTCATCTCTGGCTCCTGGCTTCCTGCAGGAATCTTACCTTTGGCAAGAAGTATTTCCCATTTTCCCTTAATGCTAATGACTTCCCTTTGAGATTAGCTCTAATTTATTCCATATAGATATAGGTATATAGATATATAGATATAGATATCTTATTTGTACATAGTGTTTGAATGTTTGTCTCCCTGATTAGACTGAGTTCCCTGAGGGCAAAGATCTTTTTCCCCCTTCTTGTTTGTAATAATTGCTAATAGCTAACATTTATCTAGCACCTAATACGTACCAGGTACTGGGCTAAGTGCTTTACAATTATTATCTCATTTGGTCTTCACAACAACCTTGGGAGGTAGATGTTATTATTATTCCCATTCTACATATGTGAAACTGAGGCAAAGAGAGGTTAAGTGAATTGCTCAGGTTCATATAATTAGTAAGTGTCTGAGGCCAGATTTGAACTCAGGTCTTCCTGACTTCAGGCCCAGCACTCTATCCACTGGGCTACCTAGCTGCCCCTGGCACATTTGCTGTTGCTCAGTCATTCAGTTATGTCCAACTCTTAAAACTCCATGGACTATTTTTTTCCATGGGATTTTCCTGGCAAAAATACTGGAGTGATTTGCCATTTCCTTTTCTAGTCGATCATCTTTTTTTTGTCAGAACTTTCCAGTAAGACTTGACTGTCTGGGATAACCCCATACAGTATAACTCCTAGTTTTATTAAGCTATGCAAGCCCCTCTCCCAAAACAAGAAATGATCGAAGACAGGCTTTTTAGGCAAATAGGGTTTCAGTGACTTGCCCAGGGTCACAGAGCTAGTGACTGAGGCTGGATTTGAAGTCAGGTCTTCCTGACTCCAGGACCAGAACTTTATCCACTGTTGCCGCTGGCACATAGTAGATGCTTAATAAATGCTTCTTGACTTGACAGGCACTTATTAATTGCCTGCTATGTGCAAAGCTCTGGGCTAGGTGCACAGATGCAGAAATAAAAGTGAAAGAGTCACTATGCACTAGAAACTTACATTCTACTTGGGAAAAACAGACAAACCAATACAAAATATACACTAAGTAATTTCTACAGGGGTGTTGTGGGGGAAGGTCAGCACTAAGAGCCAGGGAACTCAGGAAAGGCCTAATTTAAGAGATTGATTTTGAGCTGAGTTATGAAGGAAGTTAGGCATTCCAAGAGGCCAAGGTGAGGAGGGAACTCATTCTAGGCATGAGAGGATCCCACAAGTGCTATGAGAAATCTGAGAAGGGGAAGATCACTTTGACCTGGGGAGGGGTGAGAGGGTGGAAGAAAGGTAGAGAGATTGCAGAAGGCTTCATCCACTTGGCTTCTGACTTGGGCCTTGAAGGAATGAAGGGATGAATTATTAATATTATATTATATTATTAATCAATTATCACATTAATATAATGATAATAGACAATATTATAAAATTAATTATCACTAATTTATAACATTAGTGATATAATTAACTAGTGTTGATATTAATTATATCTTACAATATATTATAAATATATATTAATTATATGATAATAATTCTCGATATAATTGATATAAAATATTAATACAATTATTATAATATTATAGCATTTTAAGGTTTGCCAAGTACTTTACATATATCACTTGACTCTTACAATGGCTCTATTAATTTGGTGCTGTTATTTCACAGTTGAGGAAACTGAATCCAAGAAAGTGGATGAATAGTTACTGAGTGTCTGAAGCAGAATTTAGAACTTAAAATTTCCTTACTGCAAATCCATTGCTCTATCCACTAGGGCACATAGTTGCCTCATCAAACAAAGATAGGGAATCCATTTCGGGTACCAGCTCTTCAAGGATCACTTTGTACAAGCAAAGGCACAAAGAGGGCAGCATCAGAACCAGAAATGGAGAGGAGTTCAGCTTGGTTGTGAGTAAAGAAAAGTATGAGATAAGAAAGGGAAAAAAGACAGATTGTAAAAGGTCTTAAATGCCAGAGTCAGTGATTCAACACATGAGTCCTGGGGATCAGCAAGGAGATTCAGAGTCCTGGATGGAAGCTAGAAAACGCGGGGTAAGGAAGGAAAAGAAAAAATCAAAGAGAAGAGAATTGGTGCACTGGTGGTTGGGGGGTGGGTATGCGGCAAGCTAAAAGTACAGTGATCCCTAGAGTTTCAGATGTCTGGCATTGAGATGGCCCTCATGCTTCTTTGCTTCAGACTTTTCCTAAGACAGAGAAGGTCAAAACTTTTTGCAGATGCCACAGAAAATAATTCTGTCCCCTGGCTAGCATCTCTCACTTTGGTTGTTCACTTTGCAGATGCCTGTTAGTCAATAAAAGAAACCAAGTGGGAGAATATAGCCTCGGTATCATCCAGCTCCTTGACTAGAAAAGTAATTCAAATACATGATTTTCTGATGATAGGTCAATGGCATTACCTCTGTATAAGGACAGAACTTTTTTTTGAGACCTACTTTCCTCCACATGTTTTACAATCTCATTGTCTCTTTGCTGTTCCTTGCACAGAATGATCCATTTCCCGACTCTGGGCATTTTCAGTGGCTATTCTCCATGCCTGGAACTCCCCCCTCCTCATCTCTGGCTCCTGGCTTCCTTCAGGAATCTCATCTTTGGCAAGAAGCATTTCCCATTTCCCCTTAATGCTAATGACTTCCCTTTGAGATTAGCTCTAATTTGTTTTACACACACACACACACACACACACACACACGTGTGTGTGTGTATGTTGTTTGTACAAAGTGTTTGAATGTTATCTCCCTGATTAGACTGAGTTCCCTGAGAGCAAAGATCTTTTTTTTCATTTTTTTGGTTAAAGAATGAGTCCCAGCTGGGGAGCATAAGGAAATAGTTTTAGCAGAGACATTTCTAGGGGAGCAAGAAGCTTAAGGCAAATCATAGTAATGGGACATTCCCCTTGCCTAATACTGCTATACATGTGAAATTTAATTCAAATGAACACTAAAAGTAGCCTCATGTAGCACCCCACCAAAGCAGGTTTGGTGGCCTCTAGAAGGGCACCTTTCTGACATTGTGTACTGTGTCTGTGTAGGAAGATGTGACTTAATTGGCTGAGAGATTTCTGAGAGAAAACTTGAGGAGAGAGAAGGCACAGTCTTCCATTGATCAATAGGATGGTCCCCAGAGCATGTGGGAAGGGGCCAATATTCCAATACATCCCTTGATTCTCAACACCAAAAACCCCAGAAACTAAGGATGGAATTCTCTGATGAGGTTATTTTCTCCATGATTGAGCTAAAATTTCATCTTATTCTCAGGTTGCAGAACAATTCCCCCATTTTACTAATCTGTACAATTTTCCCAATTACTCTTGCACTGCTTGCTTTAAAAAATGTTTGCCGCAACATCTATGATTGCATTTTGAGTAATAAGTATACCGTATTTCACTACATAATCATCGAAGATTTTATGTCAATTTTTTTGCAAAAAAACAAAACAAAACTGGTTGTCACCATTATGTGAAGCTTTATAAAATTGTGCTGGTATTACTTAAAAATCATTTATTACTAAACTGTCTTTGGTGCAAGATTAGGATGCACAGAATAAATATACATTAAAACTGAATACTGACAGCACGTGTACTGAGAATTCTAGGCTCGCAGCTCAAAATGCACGAGAGATAAAAGCGTATCCATATGCCACTGGTGAATACATTGCTACTGTTTACCTTTTAAGCAGTGTGATGAACAGAATTATACCACACAATGATTACACAATGAAAAGTTATAAACCAATTTTTGGACTAAAAAAAATAGAGTGTGATGATTATGCAATGGTGACAATTATGCCGTGAGATATGGTAATTAGCATTTGATGGAAGGAAGTTAAATTTATTTAAATTAAGCTGATTTGTCCTCCAGATGTAGGATGAAATTACTTCCAATTCCATTAGAACAGGGAAAGTATCTTTTATCCTGAAATCCCTCCACCCCACCCCCCGGTCCCTAATGCATTATATCTCAAGACTACAAATATATAGTGTGTAATAGATATCAATCCAAACCCTGTCCCCTACTTGGAGATAGGAGAATGAAGGTATGATTGCCTTCCCCAACAAAGGTGGAACTCTATTCCCTGTAAGAAGGGCATTCCAGATATATTTATAAATCTTTTTTCACATAAGGACTTACTATCTATGTCTATAAATCCTTATTATACACTCCATTTGGATACACTTAATTGACAAAATTTAGGCACAAGTATCAGGGTGACAAGAAAACAGGTAGAAGCATTGTTCCCAATGGATAATAAAAACACTGAGAAACTTACGGGGTTTACAGCCTGCCCTCTTCCCTAAAAAAACCTGAATCCTTTCCATTTGACCATTACTAGAGATTGCTTTGTACCTTAGAGATATAGATTACTGATATATCCTCCTGCCTATCCCCTGTACCTCCTCCTCCTTCTCTGGCTATAACCTCTGGGTCTTTCCATCAATATTCTTTTTTTAAAATCTATTTTAATTTAATTTTTTCTTTTATTATTTTATTTTCCCCCAATTACATGTAAAAACAATTTTAACATTTGTTTTTAAAACTTTGAGCTCCAAATTCTCTCCCTCCCTTCCTCCCTCCCCCCATTGAGAAGGCAAGCAATTAGATACAGGTTATGCAAACATTTCTATAATAGTCATGTTGTAAAAGAAAACATAGACCCTCCCCCCCAAAAATAAAAAAACCTCAAGAAAAATAAAGTTTAAAAAAAGTATGCTTCAGTCTGTATTCAGACACCATTAATTCTTTCTTTGAGAATGGATAGCATTTTTCATCATAAATCCTTCAAAGTTGTCCTGGAGGATCATTGCATTACTGAGAATAGCTACGTCATTCACAGATGATCATCTTACAATATTGCTGTTACTCTGTACACAGTTTCATCAAATCATGTATGTCTTTCCAGGTTTTTCTAAAAGTATCCTGCTCATTATTTCTTATAGCACAATAGTATTCCATCATAATCACATACTACAAGTCTGTTTGGCTGTTCCCCAATTGATGGGCATCCCCTTGATTTCTAATTCTTTGCCATCAGAAAAGAGCTACTATAAATATTTTTGTATGTATAGGTCCTTTTCTTTCCTTTTTTTTTTTTTTGGCTAAGCAATGGGGTTAAGTGACTTGTCCAGGGGCACACAGCTAGTAAATGTCAAGTGTCTGAAGTCAGATTTGGGCTCAGGTCCTCCTGACTCCAGGGCCAGTGCTCTATCCACTGTACCACCTAACTGCCCCTCTTTTTTTTTTTTAAATCTTTTGGGATACAGACCTAGTAGTGGTATTGTTAGCTCAAAGGGTATGCATGGTTTTATAGCCCTTTGGGCATTGTTCCAAATTGCAGTGGTTGAATCAGTTCACAACTCCTTGAACAGTGTGTTAGTGTCCCACTTCTCCCACATCCGCTTCAACATTTGTCATTTTCCTTTTCTGTCCTCTTAGCCAATCTAATAGGTATGAGGCAGTACCTCAGAATTGTTTTAATTTGTATTTCTCCAATCAATAGTGAGTTAGAGCATTTTTTTCATATGACTATAGATAGCTTTGACTACTTCATTTGAAAACTGTTCATATCTTTTGATATTCATCAATTGAGGAATGGCTCTCATTTCTATAATTTTGACTCAGTTCTCTGTGTGTTTGAGAAATGAGGCCTTCATCAGAGAAATTTGCTTCAAATTTTTTTTCACAGTTATTATTGTTAAATGTATTTTATTTATTCTATTCTCTCTCCTTTCACCCTGTCCCTCTTCAAAAGTGTTTTGCTTCTGACTACCTACTCACCCAGTCTGCCCTCCCTTCTATTACTCCCCCCCTTCTCTTATCCCTTTCCCCTCCTACTTTTTTGTAGGGTAAGATAGATTTTTATACCCAGTAGAGTGTGTATTGGTTCTTTGAGCCAATTCTGATGAAAGTAAAGTTCACTCACTCTTCCCCAACCCCCATCTTCCCTTCTACTGTAAAAGCTTTTTCTTGCCTCTTTTATGTGAGATAATTTGCCCCATTCTACCTCTCCTTTTCCCTTTCTCCCAGTACATTCCTCTCTCTAACCCCTCAATTTCATTTTTTTTTAGATACCATCCCTTCACATTCAAGTCATACCTGTGCCCTCTGTCTATATATACTCCTTCTAACCACCCTAATAATGAGAAAGTTCTTATGAATTACAAGTATCATCTTCCCATGTAGGAATGTAAATAGTTTAACCTTATTAAGTCCCTTATGATTTCCCTTGCCTGGTTGTTTTTTTTTTTAAGCTTCTCTTGAGTCTTATATGTGAAAATCAAATTTTCTATTTAGCGCTGATCTTTTCATTAAGAATGCTTGAGGGGCAGCTAGGTGGCACAGTGGATAGAGGACCAGCTCTGGAGTCAGAAGGACCTGAGTTCAAATCCAGCCTCAGACACTTGACACTAGCTGTGTGATCCTAGGCAAGTCACTTAATCCCAATTGCCTCACACAAAAAAAGAAAGCTTGAAAGTCTTCTATTTCATTGAATATTCATTTTTGCCCCTGAAGGATTATACTCAGTTTTGCTGGGTAGGTGATTCTTGGTTATAATCCTAGCTCCTTTGCACTACAGAATATTATATTCCAAGTCCTCTGGTTCATTAATGCAGAAGCTACCACATCTTGTGTTATGCTGACTGTGGTTCCACAATACTTGAATTGTTTCTTTCTGGCTGCCTGCAATATTTTCTTCTTGACCTGGGAACTCTGGAATTTGGCTTTAATATTCCTGGCAGTTTTCATTTTGGGATCTCATTCAGGAAGTGATCGATGAATTCTTTCAATTTCTATTCTATCCTCTGATTCTAGAATATCAGGGTAGTTTGCCTTGATAATTTCTTGAAAGATGATGGCTAGGCTCTTTTTTTGATCAGGGCTTTCAGGTAGTCCAACAATTCTTAAATTATCTCTTCTGGATCTATTTTCCAGGTCATTTGTTTTTCCGATGAGATATTTCACATTGTCTTCTATTTTTTCATTCTTTTGGTTTTGTTCTATTGTTTCTTGGTTTCTCGTAAGTCATTAGTTTCCATTTGCTCCATTCTAATTTTTAAGGAATTATTTTCTTCAGTGAGCTTTTGTACCTCCTTTTCTATTTGGTCAATTATAATTTTTAAAGAGTTTTTTCTTTAGTGAATTTTTGTGCCTCTTTTTTCATTTGGCCTAGTCTGTTTTTTAAGGTGTTATTTTCTTCAGTATTTTGGGGGTCTCCTTTACTAAGCTACTGACTTGTTTTTCTTGATTTTCTTGCATCACTCTCATTTCTCTTTCCAGTTTTTCCTCTGCCTCTCTTACTTGATTTTCGAAATATTTTTTGAGCTCTTCCATGGCCTGAGACCAATTCATATTTTCCATGGAGGTTTTGGATGTAGGAGCTTTGACTTTATTATTTTCTTCTGCATGTGTGTTTTGATCTTCCTTATCAGCATAGTAACTTTCTATGGTCAGAATTTTTTCTGTTATTTGCTCATTTTCCCAGCCTATTACTTGACTTTTAACTCTTTATCAAAGTAGGGCTCTGCTTCCAGGGTGGAGAGCAGTGTCCCAAGCTTCAAGGGTTTTGTGCAACTGTTTTCAGAGATACTTCCAGGGACCTGTAAGTTTTCAGCTCTCCCAAGGTGATATGAACTAAGGAGAGGTGTTTACTACTCTCTTGGCCTGTGCTCCGGTCTGTGAGTGACCACAAACACTCTTTTTTGCCTGTAACTGTGAGAAGGGTTCCCTCCTGTACTGTAGCCACAAGCTCTGTGGTGACCCTGTTGTGACAGGACTATGACCCCGATCCAAGTATGGGAAAAGCAGCAGAGTCCTGCCTCAGTGGTAGCAAAGAGACCCCTGTAATCTCCTTGTGACCGGTTGTTTGACCCCTTTACCATCTGTGGGCTGAGAGCTCCGGAAGCAGCCGCTGCTGCTCTTGATTCGGTGGCCCCCAAGGCCTGCTCCTGGTTTTCTGGGGCCAGGGCTGTGCTGGTGTGGCCTGAGCCGGACTGTGCTCCACTCTCACCCAGGGGGGACAGACCTTTTCTGCTAACCTTCCAAGTTGTCTTGGGCTGAAAAATTATTTCATTCTATCTTTTTGTGGGTTCTGCTGCTCGGAAATTTGTTTACAGTCATTTTTAAAGATATTTGGAGGAGTTTGGGGGAAAGTTCAGGTGAGTCCCTGTCTTTACTCCACTATCTTGACTCCACCTCAATATTATTTTTTTTAATTTCTCATTTTTATTTTTCAAGTAACAGGTGTTTTTTAAATTAATCTGTCCTTCTCACTACTCTTTCTACCACCATCTTTGAGCAAATTTTAAAACAACAAACCTAAAAAACAAAACAAATTCCTCAATACATGTCTACATAGTCCAGCAAAACAAATTCCTGCATTAGCCATATCTGAAAATATATGCCTCTTTCTGCATTTTAAGTTCATCACCTTTCTGTCAGGAGGTGAGTTTCATCTTCATTCTTTTGGATTTGTGGGTTATCAATCACATTGATCAGTTCTAAAGTCTTTCACCTATCAATATTTATTTCTCCCTACCTACCCTCTTTCTCCCACCTAGATAGGGCATTTTTCCTTCTCTAACTGGATGTCATCATGAGGACAAAGCACTAGGTCAATTAAGCTTGAAATATCATGGTCAACCAGACAAGTTGTTGCAGAACTACAGAAGAGCAATTATTACTCTAATTGTACAGGAAAGAAAAGAAAAGAAAGAGGATGAACTCTACAGACTGTAGGCCAGTGACCTTGACTTTGATTCCAAATAAAAGTATAGAACCACAGTATTAAAGGGATGGTTTATAGGCATTTAGAAAGGGAAGAGATCATCACTAAAAGCAGGTTGGGCTTCTCCAAAAACATGTCATGCCAGACTAACCTCACTTTGTTTTTGGACTTGGTAACTGGACTGGTAGATCAGGGGAATGTTATAGATAATATACTTACATTTGAGCAAAATATTTAACAAAGTCTTTCATGCTATACTAGTGGACAGAAAGATATGGACTGATTATGATACATGATTATACAAAGGCAGTGTGGGCCAGTGGAAAAGTGCTACATAACTCCTTATTAAAACCCCACATCCAGACACTCTACTCATTCCCTCTTTAAAACATCAAGCTCCCCCTTCCCCACACACACACTAGTTCACTGACTTGTCTCACTAGCTACCCTCTAGTTCAATTCTCATAGCATCATAGATTTAGAAGTGGAAGGAGCTTTAGAGGCAACTGGATCCAGGTATCTCATTTTACAGATGAGAAAACTGAGGTCCAGAGATGTTAAGTGACTTGTCCAAGGTTACACAACTAGTAAGTGTCTGGAGCAGGATTTGAACTCAAGCCTTTCTGACTCCAAGAACAATATCCACTATGCCACCTAGGAAATCAACTTTTTTTTCTGTGTAAATGCCTTTATTTTAAAAAAAATACAAGAGTATATTGGGGTGAATAAGGAGTATTCCAGGAATAGGCACCCTCATTTGAGCCAACCTGGGAATGCTTGGAGGGAGTAAGGACACTCAGGAGCAAGGAACAAGGGGCATTGGTCTGGGAAGGAAAGCCCTAACCACAGCTGTAAAATTTGCCAAAATGAGGCATACACCTGTACTTAGCACCCACTCCCTCAGGTCATGGTTCAGGCTGGGAACATGTAACTGGCTTCTCTCTATGTGCAGAGCTCTGAACCTCAAATTATGAGTCCTCCCTCCCAACACATACACAAACACACACACACACACACACACACACACACACCCTAGCCAAAATAATGTCTCTCTCAAGAGGTTCTTCTGCTCTCTCTGACTTCCCCCTTCCCCAAAGTCTAGCAAGATCCTCTACTTCTGGGTCTCTCTCCTTTCTTGGACACATACATATGTACCCTCCCTCTTATACACACATATTTCAATAGGGAAATCAACTTCTTAAGTACAGGATAGGAAAAGACTGACTAGAGAAAAATTTCTGTGAGAAAGACTGGGAGATTTTAATGTCTTTAAGCTCAACATAAGACAACAATGTAACATAGGAATCAAAAAAGCAAACTTTGACTGAGACTACATACATTAAGAGAAACATAGTATTCACAAATGAGAGAAGTAGAAATCAGGGGGGTGTCTATCAGTTGGAGAATGGTTGAACAAATTATAGTATATAAATGTAAAGGAATACTATTGCACTTTAAGAAATGAAGAACGATGCTTTCGGAGAAGTCTGAAAAGACATATTAATTGAAACAAAGTGAGATAAGCAGAGCTCCCAACAAACAATACACTTTTATTAAGCACCTACTGTGTGCCGAGCACTCTGCTAAGCCAGGGGTGGGGAGGATGGAGGGTGGGACGACAAAGAAAGGCAAAAAACAATCCCTGACTTCAAGGAGCTCACAATTTAGTGGAGAAGACAGCATACAAACAACTACGTACAAACAAGCTATTTGCTGTTGTTCCATCGTTTTTTTCGGTTGTATCCAACTCTTTGTGACTACATTTGGGATTTTCTTGCCAAAGATACCAGAAGAGTTTACCATTTCCTTTTCCAGTTCATTTTACAGATGAGAAAACTGAGGCAAACAGGGATAAGTGGCTTGCCCAGTGTCTAAAGACAGATTTGAACTCAGGAAAATGAGTCTTCCTGACTCGAACCTTTACTGCACCACCACCCTATAAACAAGCTATATAGAGGATAGATTAAAGATAATCAATAAAGGGATAGCACTAGAATGAAAGGAGATCCAAAATATCTTCTTACAGAAGGAGGGATTTTAGCTGGGTCTTGAAGGAAAGCAGGAGGTAGAGAAGAGGAAGGAGAGCATTCTAGGTATGGGGGACAACCAATAAAAATACTCAGAGGTGGGAGATGGAGTATCTTATTTGAGGAACAACAAGGAGGTCAGTGTCACTGGATCAAATAATATGTGTGTGTAAGGGATGGGAGGAGATAAATAAAATCTAACTGTAAAAATGAATAGTTTTAAGGCTTTAAGAACTTTGATGATCAATCATGATTTCAAAGGGCTTATGATGCTACCCACTTCATGATAGAGAGGTGATGGGTTAATATGCAGAATGAGAACTTTTTTTATATGACCAATATAGGAATTTGTTTTGGTTGGGAAAAATAATTCAGCTAATGGTAATAAATTCTGAAGGAGGAGGAGGAGGAGGAGGAGAAAGGAAGGAAGGAAAGAAGAAAGAAAGAAAGAAAGAAAGAAAGAAAGAAAGAAAGAAGGAAAGAAAGAAAGAAAGAAAGAAAAAAGAAAGAAAGAGAAAGAAAGGAAGGAAGGAAGGAAGGAAAGAAGAAAGAAAGAAGAGGGAGGGAGGGAGGGAGGAAGAAACAGTGTGGAGGGAAGGTTGGTTCTGCTGTGCTGTTTCAGCTTGGGGGCACCACAGACATTGATATGCTATTCTATCCAGACAACAATCATGAGAGAACACACTATAGAAAAAAATCTATAAAAGGAACTAAGACTGTTTCGCCTAGGGAAGAAAAGATTGAGGGAGGATCTGATAGGAGTCTTCAAGAATCTGAGAGGCTGACATGGAGAAGAAAGCCGAGATTTGTTCTATTAGGCCACAAGGGCAGAAGTAGGAGCAGCAGATGGAAACTGCAGAGACTGCAAGGTAAAGGGAAAACTTTCTAATAATTAGTATTAGAGCTGTAAGGGAGTTCAGAGAACATGAGATCCAACTTTCTCATTTTACAGATGAGGTAACTGAGGTCCAGAAGGATTGTGATTGGCTAAAGGTCACACAGGTATTAATTGGCAGAACTAGTATTCAAATCCAATGTTCTTTCCACCATACTACATCTTCACCATTAATTCAATCCAATCCAACAATCAATCCACAATGCAATAAAAGCAAGCATTTGTGTGACCCTGGGCAAGTCATTTAACTCTGTTACCCTCAGTTTCCTCATCTGTAAAATGAGCTGGAGGATATGGCAAACCACTTCAGTACCCTTGCCAAGAAAATCCCAAATGGAATCACTCAGAGTCAGACACGACTGAAAAACGATTGAACAATAAACAACAAAAGAACTGAATAAAGAATCTAACTTTCAGATTACTCTTCCCCAGTCTCTCTCCATGCCTCTGTCCTGTTTGTAGTATGACAATTCTCCCGCAGTCACTGGGATGCAGAAAAAGGAGTGTGGCTTGGAAAAATCCAATCACCTTCCTCTCTGACTCCTCCTCTTACAAGTAGTGGCCCAAGCTGGAGTGGGTCAAAGGCCACAAAATCTACTGGGCTTTGGGAGGAGGGGAGAGTAGTAGACCTCTCCTGCTCTTGGGGAATTCAGAGCTGCCCTACCCTTTTCATGTCAGGATCCAGTGGGACAGACGGGAGAGAAGGAATGAATTAGGGGAGAGGCACAAGTATAGGACAGATATTCCCTCCTCACAGCCTTTGGGTCTCCTAGTAAGACATTCACTTCCAGCCCACATAAAGCTGGGGTGCCCTTGCAATGTGGGGAGCACTCAATGAACAAACAGGAACACTTTTTTCCTATAGAAAAAAAGGGAAGCTGCCTTAGGGCAAGAGGGGGTTGGTAACACAAGCTCTTAAGAAAATCCCTTTGAAAAAAAAAGGCAAGTCCTGTTAGCCATGAGCAGATAGATACCACAAACATAGTCACCCAGAATCTGCCCATGTAACAAAAATGCTGGAGTAACTTTTCCATAAAGTAGAAGAAGCTTTGATCATCTGAAAGAATGCTGGATTTGGAGCCTGGGGATATAGGTTCAAATCCTGTCTCCTTGTCAATGAGTAAGTCACAACCTCTTTGGGTCTTTTCCTCATCTGTAAAATGAGAGTGACTATACTGGTGATCTCTGAGGTCCCTTATTGCACTAAATCTAAGCTACTATGATCTGCCCCACCCCAATGGTCAAACACATCTCTCACCATGGTACAGTAGAAAGAACAGTAGCTTGGAGTCAAAGGACTCAGGTTCAAATCCCCTCTCTGGCACTTATTACCTGACTCCACTTTCTGCCTGTCACCTCAGTTTCCTCATCTGTAAATTGAAGAGGTTGGACTAGAAAGCCTTTGAGACCCCTTCCTGCTCTAGCTCAATGAGCTTATGAAGTTTGCGACTGATAAGTAATTCTGAATAACAGATCATGATACCACAAACATTAGTGATGGGTCTGCTGTGTGCAGAGCTGTAAGGCTAGGCTCTTATGAAGAAATAAAGTCAGAATAGCCTTGTTTTTTTCCCTCTGGGGGTTTTATAGTTTAGAAGGGGTATAACAGCAACATAGAAAACTATAAAATACAATATTACATGATAAGTGCATGAGACGCAATGATAAACCAAGAGCCCAAAAGACTGAAGATGAAATACACCACTCCCCTCCTGCCTCAGAAGTGATTCACTTAAAATGTTGAATGAGACATACATTTTCAGACATGAACAACACGGGAGTTTGTTTTGCTGGACTATGAATGCTTGTGATAAGAATTCTTTCTTTCTTTCCCTCCTTTCTTTCTTTTTTTCTCTCCTTCCTTCTTTCCTCCCTCCCTTCCTTCCTCCCTCCCTTCCTTCCTTTCCCTTCTTTCTTTCTTCCTTCATTTCTTTCTTTCTTTTTTCTCTCCTTCCTTCTTTCCTTTCTCTCTCAACGAGAAGCAATGGGAAGGACATAGTATAAATGCTCATAAAAATAAGCAAATGTATTTTTAAAAAAATAAATTCATCACAAAACAAAGTGCTATGAGGAGTCTGAGAGAGATGGTTATTATTAATTTGGGGAATCAGGGAAGGTTTCATGGGAAAGGTAGATTTGCACGAGCCTTAAAGGATGGGCAAAAATGCAGTTGGCAAAGTTGGGGAAGGAGAACATTTCAGGAGTAGGGAATACTTCCTTTCTTGTCTGAGCAAAAACATAGAAGTAGGAGAGCATGATGGGCAGGGGGAGGCGGTGCTGGAGTCAACCAGTTTGGCTGAAGGTTAAAGGACATGGAAAAAAGTAATATGAGATTAAGCTTGGAAATGTAGGGTGGTACCTTTGAAGGGAGGGCCTTGAATGCCAGGCCAAGGATTTTGACCTTTACTTGGTAGGCAGCTCAATGAAACATGACCCATACTTGGCAGTCTTCACAATATCAAAATGTTTGCCAACAGCCTTGTAAGATGCTGCCTTGAAGTATATGTTATATTATGTGTCTTTACACTTTCAATTTTGTATGAACTCAGTGCTTTGCACATAGTAGGCTATATCTTGCCACTGGACCCAGATGGCTCTGGTGAAGAAAGTGAGGCTGGTGACCTTGCACAGCCCTCCCTCACTTAAATCTAATTCACATGTAAGTCATGGCATCCCTTCCTGATGTATTGGTCCTCTTCCAGAATGAATGACAAACAATAACAACAACTTACTAAATACTTATTGGATTGGACTGCATTGGATCTGTAAGAGGGAGGAAGAGTTAATATTGAAAAAATTGGAAAACATAAAAGGGAGCAAAAGTGTGCTTGTAGTCCAAAAAAATAGCAATGAATAACTTTTTCTACCATTTCATTTAAAGGACTGATGTAGAGGAAGGAGTGTTGGAATTGGAGTCATGACACCTGAGTTCAAGTCATCATCAAAGCCTGTTTCCTCAACAGTAACATGAGGGAGGGGGCTGGGCTAAAGAATCCCTGATCTCTGACATTGTATGATTCCAGAATTTCAGGGATGGAAGATCAGTATTCCTCAGATAAAAGTTTGATGATTGTGAACGGGTTATGAAACACCCATTTGTTGAATTTTTATCTGCTCTATGCCCACTCCCTTCTCACTAGCATGGTGGAGTGCCCCAACCACAGGTAAGGGGTAATATCTCACATTTCTATAAGCTTTAGAGTTGGAAAAGTGCATATTATTATTATCTCACATATTATCTCATTTGATCCAGCTAGATAGTACAGATGTGCACAGGACTTAGAATCAGAGAGATCTGAGTTCTGATCCTGCCTCAGACACTTAGTAGCCATGGGAACCCTGGGAAGTCATTTAACATCTGCTAGCCTCAGCATCTTCATCTACAAAATGGGGATAATAATAGCATGTACCTCCCAGGGTTATCATGAGAATCAAATTTAGAGCATATATACAAAGCATTTTGTAAATTTTAAAGTGTAAACTATTTATATGTTAGCTAGTATTATCCTGACAACAACCTTATGAAGTAGGGGCTGTATAATTAGCATTTTATTATAATTAGCATTTTACAGAGAAGGTGACTGAGGCTTAGGGAAAGTGACTTGCCCAGGCTCATGCAGCTAGTAAATATATGAGATGGGATTTGATTCCACGTTGTCTGGATTCCAAACCTAGCAATTCTCTACTGTGCCCCACCAGCTAGAATTAGCAACAGAAAAGTATTTAGCAAGTGACTCCAACCCCTGGAGATCTGGGGAACCTTTTCGCTCTCCTCTATCCTCACAAACCTACTTACAGGCTTCAGAGAGACCCAGGAATGGTGCACCAGGTGTGTGTAGATCTCCTGTTCTAGAGAATGACCAGCTACGTGCCCCAGCAGACCTGTCTGCACCACTCTACCCTAATTGATTCATCTCTTGACCTTGGTTCCTTTGGGCATTCCCATTCCTTCCCTGCCCTGGGTGCCAGAATGAAAATGCCCTGGGGATAAAAATAGCAGCTGCTGACTCGGCAGGCCAGCGGCCAGAGCGGGCTATAGGCTCTAGGGCCAGCTTGGGGTGGTGGGGGCTTAAAGTTTCCTGGTAGAGCCTTGGAGAGTTCTGTTTTTTCCATCCACCCCAGGGGCAGGTATATCCCCATTAGCCCTTTTCTGAGCCCCAACCACCCCTGCCCTGCCCTAGAGCCCGTCTCCTATGACCCTCACCTGGCAGTTCTATTGCCCATAACCTAGAAGCACGGCAAGGTTTCTCTTTTCTCTATTACTTATTTCCATCAGCACCCCTCCTTTCAGGCCTCATGGGTAAGCCTCTATTCTAGAGCTCACTCCTTTGTACCAACTTTATCCCAACAACTCCTTATCACTTGCTTAATCAACAGGGATTAATTAAATACCTACTATGTGCTAGGTAGTGTGCTGGGCATACAGGTACAAAGAAAGAAACAATCTGTACTCTCAAAGAGCTTACATTTTGTCAGGGAGACAATATGTTGCAGCTGGGTGTCATAATGGATAGAGCACTGGCCCAAGAGTCAAAAAGACCTGAATGCAAATCCAGGTTCAGAGACTTACTAGCTATGTGATCTTAGTCAAGTCACTTAACCTCTAGCTGTTATTATTATGTACATATATAAACATATACAAAATAGATGCAAAATACTAGGTGATTAAATGTAAGGTAGTTTGGGAGGGAGGGTATTAGCAGTTGAGATCATGAAAGACTTCATGCAGAAAGTGATGTGTGAGGGGCAGCTAGGTGGCGCAATGGATAGAGCACTGGCCCTGGATTCAGGAGGACCCGAGTTCAAATCCGGCCTCAGACAGATAACACTTACTAGCTGTGTGACCCTGGGCAAGTCACTTAACCCCATTGCCTAGCCAAAAAAAAAAAAAAACCCACAAAAAAAAGAAAGAAGAAAGTGATGCTTGAGTTGCATCTTGAAGGAAGAGAGCAATTGATGATGCAGAGGTGATAAAAGAGTGTATCCCAGGCATGGGGAAGCTAGGTGGCTCAGTGCCTGGAGTCAGGAAGACCTGAGTTCAAATCCAGCTTCAGACACTTACGAGCTGTGGGACCCTGGGCAAGTCAATTAATCCTGTTTGCCTCAGTTTCCTCATCTGCAAAATGAGCTGGAGAAGCAAATGACAAACCACTCCAGTATCTTTGCCAAGAAAACCCCAAAATGGGGTCACAAAGAGTCAGACATAACAACAACAAAACGCTTGAGGAAAATCACTTGGGCAGCTATCTAGATGATGGATTGGAGTAGAGACATATTTGAGGCAGAGAAACCAGTTAAGAGACCATTGCAATTATCTGGTGAGAAGCAATAAAGACCTGAAAGCAGATGTGTGTAGGGGTGTGGAGGAGCTAGATCATACATACTATCTGTGAGAGTTCATTGTTCATTTTTCAGTCTGAGCACTGATGCCTCAGAATTGGCAAAGTCTACAAATCAGGGCTTGATTTACTGTTTATTGATTGTCTAGATTTATGAAAGTGATGGAAAGATACTAATAATGCTGATTAAACTTAGAAGTGTGTCATGCATACATTTTCCTCCCCCCACAAGATCTGGTTGTTAAATATTTACCCCAGCACACCTCTGTACCTATGGGAGTAGAAAGAAAAGGTAAGATGTGACAGATGCCCTGGAGGGAGAAATGAAGGAATATCAAATACTACTGAGGTTACAAACTGGGGATACTGGAAGAAAATAGCATGCATTTGACAGAAACAGGGAAGTTTGATAAAAGGGGGAGCAAGGGAATGACAAGTTCTCGTTTGGACATGTTGAGTTTGAGATCTCTTTGGCACATCTAGCCTTCAGCATAGCTTTCTCTGGAAGGCATCTTGGTACACAGAATGCACATTGACTGAACCTCATAGTGTAAATGGAAAGAACATTGTACCGAGCATCAGAAAGCCTAGGTTCCAATCCAGGCTAATTTACTTACAAGCTGTGTGATGTTGGACAAGTCACCTAACTTCTCTGGGCCTCAGTTTTCTCATTTGGAAAATGGATGTAATAATACGTTCTCTGTCTCTCAAAGTATTTGTGAAAATCACATGAATCAATGTATAGTGTCTTATATAATGCTATTATTATTACTAAAATTATACCCCTCAACCTAGAATTAGAAGCCCCTCACCCAATTCTGCTATCTTACTGTCCATCTTCTGGGACTCAAATTACTCAAATTCTCTCAGAAAAGTAGGAAAACTTGCTCCTTTATCTCCTACCCAGACATACTTTTTCAGTATCAAAGTCTTTGCACTGGCCATTTTCCCCACCTGGGAATGTCCTTTTCCCTCCCTCTTTCCCCAGCCCTATTCAAGTCAACTCCTCCAGGAAACTTTCCCTGATTAAATCTCTCTAAGCTCATTGACTTCATTCCCTCCCCATGCACCCAGCAGTGACATCCAGAGCCAAGCCTGGTTATGTGGTTTATGTTTGCTACCTTGTCTACATGGTGTGACCTTATCCTATTCCCCCATCAGAAAATGAGCTTTCTGTGGGCAAAAAATGTATCTTCCTCATCAGGCTAGAGAGTAGGGCCTGTTGGGGCAGGTAGTTGGCACAGTGGATAGAGCACAGGCCCTGAAGTCAGGAGGACCTGAGTTCAAATCCAGTCTCAGACCAAACACTTGATACTTACTAGCTCTATGACCCTGGGCAAGTCACTTAACCCCAATTGCCTAAAAAAAATAAAATAAAATAAAAAGAGTAGGGCCTGTTTCCCTAATTAGGTAGAAACCTAGGCCAAAAGAAAATTTCCCTCTGGTAGCAATAGGCTCAAAAAGGTGTGAATGTGAACCTGATAAGAATTGCTAGCTAATCCATTGTTCCCAGGGTAGGTGTGAGAATTTTCACTGAAGTCTGTCCTGGGCTTTGGTGGAAATGGAATGGGGTCACCTGGGAAAGGTGACAGAGAAAAAAAAGGTGAAAAAGGGAGAAAGACATCTTCTTCCCTTCTCCATTAAGTAAATTCAAATCCCTAAATCTAATATTCTCTTCATGAGACCCACCCCCTCCTCCTAAGGTCTACCTCTCCTCCTACCAAAAGCATCCTTGGAGGGATCAGATATAGCAGATGAATAACTTCGTCCTTTAACCAGTATGAGGTAGTGAATCGAGAAGTCTAGGTATGTATGTATGTTATGGATGTCTACTTCATTTCCCATAGGAGGAAACTGAGGCCTAGAGAGGTAATAAGTCTATGATCAGTTGACTTGTCAGAGGTCACCTAAGTAATGACCTAAGTGTCAGAGAAAGGATTTGAACCTAGGTCTTCCAACTCTAGACACCAGCCTCTCTATACCTCCAAGAATGGGCATCAATCCATGATCGACAATCCATAGGGTCCATTTAATCGGCATTGCCCATCTTTCCCATAAGGGAGAGATTTCCCCATAAGGTCCCTGTGCAAAGAAACTGTGTCTTCTCAGAATTACAGGGCACCCTCAGGGTACTCCACTGTACTCCCATGGCACATGTCATCACAGCACACATCAATGACCCCATATGCCATGGTGTTACAACAATAACTAATTTGATAGCTTAAATGCTTCTAGTCCATCATCTTTTAACATGAGCTTGTATCTAAAAATAAACTTAGCCAAATGGATGTGAGCCCTTTTAAAATGAAAGAAACTACTTGTTTTGGCCAGCTTGTAAATTATACCCAATTGCCCTAAATAAGTTCATTAGATGGTCATCACCCTTTACATTTAGCATTTAGGCATAAGGGGAGGATATCGAGAAGCCCAAATTAGGTATTTGATCTGTTGGAGTTACATTGCTCATGTCAGGGGAAGGATTTTCTTGAAGGAGAGGGCAGAGTAGAAATGAAAAGGCTTATTCTGGAATGAAGCTCTAGCCTGGTGTTTTGAGTGTCCTGGAATAAGAGAAATGATCCTCAATAGATTTGTGGGGAGCTGGAGTTGAGATATTATACCTTAAGAGACATTTCCCTTGATTTATCTTGTACACCTTCCAACCACTTGTCCTCCTCTCGACTAAATTCTGCTGCAGAGAAGCTTCTCCAAACTCCTCTCACTTCAAAACTTAGCCTTTCCTCTCTTTCCTCCCTCCCATTCCCTTCTTTCCTCCTCTCTCACCCCTCTCCCCCTTCCTTCCCCCATTCTCTCTTCTTTCCTTCTCTCTCTCTCCCTTCTTTCTCCCCTTCTCATTGCCCCCTCTTTCTTCCCCTCCCTCTTCCCTCCTCTCTCCCCTCTGCCTCTCCCTCCCTCTCCCCCTCTCTCTCCTCCTTTCTGTCTCTGACTTTCTCTCTGTCTCTGTCTATGTGTGTCTCTCTCTCCTCTTCTCCCGCTCCCTTCTCCCTTCCTCCTTCTCCCTCCCCCTCCCCCCGTTTCCCTCACTCTCCCTCCCTAGCCCACTCCCAGTTTGGTTCTTTGAAATGATTTAACCACTGAAGAACTTACCACTTTATTTTTTTCCTTCTAGTAGGAAAGTTCAAATCCTACATTCTGCAGGAAGCCCTTACCAGCCCCTCCCTCTCTCCCACCTCACAACGTGTGTTGTCTCTGAGATTACCTTTCATTTACACTGTATATAGCTTGCATGTACATAGTTATTTGCATGTTGGTTGACTCCTTGATTAGAATGTAAGCTCCTTCAGGGACAACTGTTTTTACCTTTCTTTGTATTCCTAGCACTTTGCAAAGTACCTCATAAGTCTTAATAAATGCTTGTTGACTTATGACAGAGACCACCATTACCACATAACCTACTGATTTGTGTGCCATTTTTTTAAACATGGCCAGAGTGGCATTTGGCCACACACTGTTTGGATGCCACATACATGTTACTCATGAGCCAGGACCTGAAGAAATTGGGTGGGGGAGGATCTTGTGAAACCCAAGACCACACTGTTTCCTTCCATCCTCTTGTGAATCCCTAGTATCTTTCCATGGCCTGACAAAAACGAGATAGCTGGGTTAGCAAAAAGTCTTTTCTATATCACTTCACCTGACTAATGACCTATATTCCTCCACTCTTGAACACTTCAGTCTTGAGCTCTTTGCCCATCTGAGCTTGGAGCCCTTTCAATTCATTTCTGGGTCCCATGGCTCAGAGAGACACTTCCCTCTTCTGCAATTTAATGGGGACATATTGCTGTTGCCTTCCTGTCTCATCCTCTCTCTCCTTCCTCAGCCCCTCCACCTCTTGGTTCTCCATAGTAAAGCAGCCACATGTTCTCAGTTAGGTCTGAGGATCACTGAGTCACAAAATCTCTGATTTGGACAGACTGCATAGACTACTTAACACAATTGCTATCTGAGAGTCTCTTACAACATACTCAACAGGTGGTCATCCAGCATTTGTTTGAAGACCTCTAGTGAGAAGGAACCACTGCTTCCCAAGGCGGGAAGTCATTTAAACAGTCCTAATTGTTACAGACTGTTTTTTTCAAGCCTGTATTTGAGTCTTTGTGAGTTCCATTTCATTCCTCGTTCTGTCCTCTAGGCTTCAGGAGTTCTTAACCTGCCTCAGATTCTTACTAGCCGTGTGACCGTGGGTAAGTCACTTTATCCTGTTTGCCTCAGTTTCTTCATCTGTCAAATGAGCTGGAGAAGGACATGGTAAACTGCTCCAGTATCTTTGTCAAGAAAACCAAAATAGGGGTCACAGAAAGTCCAACAGAACTGAAAGCTAGTAAATAACAACCATATTCCATATTCCATATTCCATATTCCAACATAATTAATTTCCTTTGTTAGCCTTCCTATTTTACTTTATGCAGTTAGAAATATGATTCTCAGAAGAGATCCATAGGCTTCATCAGACTGTCCAAGGTGTCCATGACACAAACAAAGTTCAGCTAGGCCTTAGGGCCAAGTAAAACAACTCTAATCCGTTATCTTTAATACAGCCCTTCAAATACTTAAAGAGAGCTATCATCCCCAACTCATCCATCCACCAGCCCAGTGTGTCACTCCTTCAGGCTAAATATCCCTCAACCAATTCTTATATTGCAAAATCCTTCACCCTCTTGGCTGCCCTTCTTTGGAAATGCTCCAGTTAATCGGCACTTAGCACAGTGCCTGGCACATAGTAGGTGTTTAATAAATGTTTATTGATTGATTATCGACATCTTTCCTAAAATGTTGAGGCTAGAACTGAACACTATATTCCAGATGTGGCCTAACCAGGGCAGGAACCTAACCAATACCCAAATCCAAGCATTCCTCACCCTCAGACGGAACTGTGACTACTTCTCAATTTGCTGCTTGCAGAAGGCCATTTTATGGCTCTTACGTAACCACTAGGCCAAACCTGATGCACCAGATCTCTGCCTCCAAGGCTCACAAAAGTCCTGGGTATATAGCTAAGAAGTCTAGTAGTGACCAATTGGAGCAGAGGATTGGCAGCCATATAGAATTCCTATGCCAATGTTTTTCAAGCTGCATTCTGTGGAAACCTAGTTTTTGATGAGAAAATGTCAATATTAGCCATATTTTCTCTTTAACAATTTAATTATGAAACACAATTTGATCAAAAAATGCTCATGTGGTTCAATTTTTCAGCATGGAAATAGACATAATGTATCCAATTTGCTCCATAATTTTCCCAATCATCCTCTATTCTAGGGGAATTTCATACCCCCTAAAACGGTACTTTTAGATTCTATCAATATATTTCAATTCCTAAAATACTCTGTGTCCAAACTACTTTGGAAAATTTTCCTCTCTCTCTTTCTCTCTCTTTCACACACACACACACACACACACACACACACACACACACATTTTGCACACTTTGAGGAGATATTCAATTTCAGTCATTGATTACCTTAACTGAATGCCATCACCCTCCTCCCAACACTCCCAATCCTATAACCCACTGCTTGAAATGGGATAGATAGAGTTTGGGGTGGGGGCAGGAAGAAAGGGGAATGGGTGCCATCTTATTTCTCAGGAGGATCAGAAACCATCTTCAGACATTCCTAGGTTAACAAATGTTCCTGCTTCCTTCCATTTTCTTTTCCTTAATCGAATCATGAGCCATCTCTCCTTTTTTCTTTTCTCATTTAAAGTACTGTGTATACACACATTAACACTAATACCCCCTCACACACACCTCCTGGACATACATAGTCTTAGCTTTACATACAAACATATACACCCCATATATATACACACATACACATACATGTATACATACATACACACATATATATTCTTATATATACACCCCTTACTGCTTTGTGGTCACGTACCACTCCACCCCTTCCTCTAGATAAGGTATGTTCTTCACTTCCGGTACTGTGATCTACCAGATCTTCCATTCTCACTCCCTTATCATTCTGTCCCCTTTGACTGTAGTCATATAGCTGTTTGCTCTACCAGGTTGCTTGCTAACCCTAGTACTACCCTTTGTCCTATAGTGTCATTTCTTTCCCTGCCTTCCTAGTTCCCCTCTAGTTGCTTAGAGCATGCCTGATCTTTGCCCCTCTCCTTCCCCCATCCTGTCCCCTCTAACCTCCCCAACTCCAGTTCCTCTCTCATCCTCCAGTTGCCCAGCTCTCTAACCCTTACTCCCTTGGCCATGTCTCTACAGACCTCTCTCACCTCCCTTAACTTTCACTCTCTTACTGACCCAATATCCCTGCACCCCTCTGCCCACATTGTTCCCATTCCAGACCAACTTCTGCCAGCCCCTGGCCTTCCTCGTGCCTCAGCTCTTATTTCTCCTTTAGATAAACAAACTAAAACCTGCTGTTAGACACACAAGAGGAGAAAGGAGGGAATGAGTGGGTGACGGGGTGGGCAGTGCTCTGGGCACAGGGACATGACATGGTGTCTTCTGTGGGCATCTCACGAATTTCTATTTCACAGCAAAGAAACCAGCAACCCTCCACTTCTGCCATCCTGCCTACTCTTTTTTCTCATTTTCTTCCTCCTACACACACACATACCCCTCCCTCCCCACTTCACCAGGCTTCGCTTTTCTCTCTCTTCCCCCAGCAATTGACTGAAGCATTTCAGACTAGCTGAGAGGGGTGTCCGCTTTGGGCTACCTTTGCTGTCCCCGCTCTGAAAATCAGCATCATCCGGGTTTCTGTCCCTCCATCAAAAGAATTAACTCTCGAAACCCATGGAGTGGAGGGGATCGCTGGTCACTGATGTGTGAGGCCCCACGGTCAGAGGCAGGGACAAGGACAGTGTCAGACACATGGGCAAGGACAGTGTGAACCAGAAGTAAAGAGACGGGGTAGAGAGAGTGACCAAAAAAAGACAAAAAATGGGAAGCAGGGGCATCCAGAGAGAAGATACTGGAAGGGGCAAAAGAGGCAGGGTCAGGAAAAGGATTGAGGCAGGGTCAGGAAAAGGATTCAGACAGGGCAAGAAGCAGAAACAAAAGCAGGAGGCGGGGAGGCAGTGTCTCGGTCAACAGTTCTCAGGTTTGGGGTGGGGGGAGGGTTGGGGCAGAGAAGTATGATTGTTCAAGGCATGCTGGAATAGGCAAACTAGCCTGGGGCTCAGGCTCCCTGGGTACTGTGAAAAAGACGGGGGCAGCAACAAGTGGCGGGGGGCATTACTCACAGTTAGACTGTCACGATGAGATTCCCCGACAGTTCTCGGGTTTCCTGCCCTAAACTCCCCACGATTTCTCCCTCTTCAGGCTAAGTCTGGGGCTAGGGCTGGGGCTGGGGCTGGGGCTGAGACTCCAGGGGACTTGGCTGGGGGGCCGGCCGGCCAGGGACAGCTGTTACTGCTGATGTCAGAGGGTCATGAGTGAAACCTGAGGACTGAGCCAATCTTCAGGTAGGAAGATCGTCCTTTGCTTGGGTTTCAGACATAGCTCCCAGCTCAGGCAGGGGAGGCTGAGACCCCGAGGGCTCCTCACTGATCAGGGGTTGAAACAGACATTGGCCGCCAATACTTCCAAACCCCCTCCCTCTCACTACACCCAACACAAACTCACACCATATTCCTGTAAGCAGTCCCATACTTATCTTTATACACTCTCGTAAGCACATGAATTCACTCACACGAAATGCGTGCCCCCATATATACTACCATAGTAATACTCACATTAACTCCTACTCACTCGTATCCGGATGTGTGCATTTGTATACAGGGGTCCAAAAGCTAGCATCTATATAGCTTTTTAAGGCTTACAAAGCACTTTACACGTATTAACTCATTCGATCCTTACAACCCTGGGAGGTAGGTGCTATTGTCCCCATTTTAGAGAGGAAGAAACTGAGGCTGAGAGAGGTTAGGTGCCTTACTTAGAGTCACACAGGTACTAAGTTTCTGGGGTAGGATTCAAATTCAGGTCTTTCTGACTTCAACTCTAACTGCGCCACCTAGTGGTCCTTTGTAGTACATGCACAAAAAAACAACCAAATGTCCTTAAACTTTTATCCAATGTCTAATCAACAAGTCAACAAGTATTTATTAAGCACCTACTATGTACCAGGCACTTTGTGTGTCTATAACAATGTGTCCTATCCCTCTTCACACTGCACTTCCCCATTATCTCACATATGTCAAGGCCATACTGCAATATATGAGGCACTTAGGTAGGTATCAGAGTGGATAGAGCACTGGGCTTGGAATCAGGAGGATCATCTTTTCTGAGTACAAATCCAACCTCAGGCACTTATTAGCTGTGTGACCCTGGGCAAGTCACTTAACACCATTTGCCTCAGTTTCCTCATCTGTAAGATGAACTGGAGAAGGAAATGGCAAACCTATCTGGTATCCTTGCCAAGAAAACTCCAAATGGGGTCATGAAGAGTTAGACTGAACACACACACACACACACACACACACACACCCTATAATGACTCCCTGGACAGTATTTGAGGCTGGTCAGAAAACTGACCATAGGGATCAGGATTTAGATGGGGTCAGCTCTAGGTGAGAGAGTGTAAAAGGAAACATTTAGGTTTCCCTGCTACTTCTAAGGCAAATATGCTCAGATAGTCCCACTACTCCAACCCCAAACTCTCCTTATCACTCACCCCCACCCCGCCATCCAGCAACCAAGGAATTTGTAGACTTTGGTGACGCTCAGATGACTCTGCCCTATGTATTACCTGCTTACACACCTTGTTCCCTCACTACTCATAACGTCTTTCTGAAAAAGAACATAATGCCTGCCCTCAAGAAACTTACAATCTACTAGGAAGTAAGAGGCATGGTAGGAATAAGCCTGTATACAGTTTACACAATTTACTGTTTACATATATTATATATTATAATTAGATATAGAATTAATATATTATATATTGCTATGATAAATCTGGGGAGGGAAAGATCATTCCTAAATAAAGGGAATAAGAAAGAATCCATGAAGAAGGCAGCACCTTAGTTGAGCTTGAAGGAAGGGAAGGATTTTATCAAACAAAAATGACAGCTGTGGCCCAGCCAACTGTGTATGCCCATGTGCAAGTTCCCGTTTTCTGAAGTCTGAGCTCTGCACCAAGAGACCGTAACTGGAATAGGTCCTTAGAACTGGTCCTTAGAACAACATTGGTCTGTCCCACTGCGGTGCATGCCAGTAATCCCTGCTACTGAAGAGGTTGAAGCTGGCATCTTTTTTTTTAGTTCCATAATTCTGAACTGTAGTGGCCTACATACCAATCAAATGTCTTCACTTATTGGGCATTAATATGTTGAGTCCCCAAGGAGCAAGAGGCTACCATGTTACCTAAGGAGGGGTGAACCAGCCCAGGTTTGAAACAGAGCAGTTCAAACCTCCCATGTTCATTAGTAGTGAGATCTGGCCTGTCAGTATCCTCTGCACTTCTAGCCCAGTTGAGATAGGGAGACATTCTTTTAAAAATGAAAACCAAAAACAGGCACAAAAATCCCTGCATTGGTTGGTCCCTGCCTGTTCCAAACCACTGACCCCAGCCACTGGACAGGCCTGTTGAAAGTCATTATAGACTTTTCCCCAGACCCAGGACCAGAGATATATATCAGGTAAGGAAGGAGGGGAGGAGGGGGATAAAAGTAACCTAGGAAGGCTTGCTAGAGTGGGGGAGTGTGGAGCAGAATTGGAAGGAAGGACATAAGTCAGGAAGTGGGGATAGTAATGTATGGGGAAATCCCAGAAGCAGCAGAGGATGAAGCCAGCATGGGAGACTGAATCCAAGCTTGCCTGAACTTCCCCATCACTCCCCAACCAAGGAGTCAACCACGACAGAACCCTAAAACACTTTTAATTAAATTCCTTGGAAAGAGGCACCTCCTCTCTGGCTCCATGTTGGGAGACTTCTATTGCTAGGATGACATAACCATTCTTGATTGGTCTGAGGAATAAGGGTGGAGGTGGGGGTAGGAGTGGGAGGGGTGAGAAGTGGAGTTGGGGCTAGGGAGGGTAGTAGAGGGATGGGGGTAAGGGGAATGGGAAAACACATTGAACACCCACATTGAACAAAATACATTGAGGTCAGTCAATCAAGCAACCACTTATTTTGTGCCAAATACTGGGCTAGGCTCTTGGGACACAAGGCAAAAATGAAATGATTACTGCCCTCCAGGAGCTTACATTCTAATTGGGGAGCCCAAAATAAAAGTATGTGAATATACACCCCTCTAGAGGGTGTAGGAATAGCTAAGATCTTCCGGGGCCAGTGGGTTTGGGAGTTTTTGCTCATCTCCTGTGGCAAGATAATATTGCAAAGTTAGGGGATGAAGGCAGGACTAGGGAGAAAAAAACCTGGGAAAGAAGAAGAAAGAACACACTGAGAAGAAAGGTGGCATAGTGAGACTGGGTGGTGCCCAGAGCAGACATCTGGGGTGGCAGTTTGAACAGAAGCCATAGTTGGGGGTTTCTTTCTCTTCAGGCTTCTGGGAAAGGAAGGCAAGACAAGAAGAGATGGTCAGAAAGGTATAGATTACTCCAATCAATGGTAGATAGTAAAATGAACCTATTCCCCATACTTTCAGGTTGGGGTGACCTGTTCCTAAGTTGTATTCTCTTATTAATGGTGCATTTACTCTTCATAAGAGGCAGCCAGGTGGTGCAGTGTACAGAATGCAGTCAGGAAGACTTGAGTTCCAGTTCAGCCTCAGACAATACTTACTACCTATGTGACCCTGGGCAAGTCATTTGACCTCTGTTCACCTCAGTTTCCTCAATTGTAAAAGGAGGATCTCAACAGCACCTATCTCCCAGGGTTATCAAATGAGATAATATTTGTACAGTTCTTAGCATAGTGCCCGGAACATAGTAGGTATTTAATAAATGCTTATTTTTTTCTTTCCATAATAAACAACTGTGGTCAACCCAGATGTGTATTTCCTTGTGTCCATTGATTCTTGGCACAAGGGCTTAGGGACAGCTCTGGGAACAACAGAGGAGACAGTGCCCTTTGCTAGTGTAGGGCTGGGAGGCCAACATTAGCTCACTGCTGGAGAGTCTCTCCCTCTAACCCCATCCCCTGTGTCTCTGTCTCTGTCTCTATCAACTAGGGGCAAAATCATGAGCCATTCATATGTCTCATAACCAAACTCCCCAGGGCAGAATTAATATGAACTTGAGCCTTTTACTTAGCCCCATCAGATTAGGAATCTAACGTCTTTGTTTTGCCATGAAACTCAGGTGCCTGGCTCGCAGGAGCATCAGGAAGTTGGAGTTCCCACAGCGACACCTGGTGTCACAATGCTTGCATTACATAAATACATACAAAATGAATACAAAGTTGTTTGGGAAAGGGGTACACAAGCAGCTGGAGGGTGGGGCGTGGATCAGAAAAGGCGTGGTGCAGAAGGTGACCTTGAGCTGAATCTTGAAGGGTAAACCAGGGATTCTGAGAGGTAAAGGTGAGGATGGTGTGCATTCTAGGCATATGGAGCAGCAAAGGCACAAAGATGGCAGATAGAAGCTTGTATGTGTGGAACAGTGAGTAGGCCAGGATGGTTCGGTTGCAGAGTGCATGGAAGGGAGTAATATATAAGAAGAATGGAAAAGTAGGAAGGAGCCAGGTTGTGAAGAGGGTTAAAGGTTTGCTGGAGAAGTTTATATGTGTGTTAAATAGCATCTTGGTGGTACAGTGTGGATAGAACGCTGGGCCTTCAGTCAGGAAGACGTGAGTTCAAATCTAGCCTCAGATACTTTCTAGTTGTATGACTCTGGGCAAGTCACTTAACCTCTTTCTGCCTCAGTTTTCTCAACTGTCAAATGGGCACTGGGGTAGCTAGGTTGCTGGACCTGGAGTCAGGAAGACTCCTCTTCCTGAATTCAAATCTGGCCTCAGACATTTACTAGATGTGTGACCTTGGGCACTTAACACTGGTTGCCTCAGTTTTCTCATCTGTAAAACAAGCTGGAGAAGGAAATGGCAAGCCCCTCCAGTATCTTTGCCAAGAAAATCCCAAATGGGGTCACAAAGAACCAGGTGTAACTGAAAAATGACTGAACAACAACAACAAAAAAGTGGGGATAATAACATAACCTACCTCCTAGGCTTGTTGTGAGAACGAAATGAGCTAATATTTGTAAAGTGCTTTGAAAAATCTTAAAGTGGCATATAAATGCTAACTATTGTTATTAATATTATTTTAATTAACAATGTTATCATTTATAACAATATAGATTGTATAATATATAATCATATTTAATTAATTACTGTTATTAACATTAATATTTGATCCTTGGGAGGCACTGGAGTTTAATGAGTAGGAGGGTGACAAAAGCTGGAGGTAGGGAGACCAAATAATATTACAATAATATAGATAAGTAGTAAGGAGGACCTAAACCAGGGTAGTAGCTAACTTAGTAGAAAGTTATGGTGGAAATACACATGACAAGATCTGGTGCACTGATTGAATGAAAGGAATGAAGAAAAGGAAGGAGTTGAAGATGGCAATGAGCTTGTGAGCCTAGGTGACTAGGAGGATGATGGCATCTTTAGCAGTTGAGAGGGAAGGTCAATGCGCTCATCCTATTCCAGCAGTCATCCCTGACATACTGGTGCTCAAAAAGTACTTGTCAATTGTTTGGATGATTAATGAATGATGGGAGAGTTAGTGGGGATCAATGGTGATTTGAAAGATAGTGTTGTTGGCTTCCCACCTTAATTCACCCAACTCCAGGACCCTCCCCGAGCCCTTGCAGTGGAGCGTTGCCATGATGGGGAGGAGGAGTTATTCCCTCCAACTGGCCCCCACCTTCACATGGATTGGGTCACCACCTCCCAGCTCCTCCCCTTAGGCAAGACTTTCCCTCTTGTCACTTCCTTTGGCCCTAACCTTTGAGTGTGGTTTGGTTTCCCTTTCATGTCAGTGTGGGGAAGAAAAAAAACAACCAACAATGAGAAGAGGAAATGGTTGAGGGTATCACCTCTCATACCGTTCTTAGCTGCTAACAATTTTCTCACCCCAACATCGAAGACTTGTTCTTGCCCAGAAAGAACCAGAACTACATTTTTCTACTTGTTTTGGGAAGTTAGAGTAAATGAATCCATAATTCTCTTTCACTTAACTCAAGTCCCAGGCAGGAAAAATGACCCTGGTGAAAATAAATTGCAGTTAGGAAATCTATTTCTCTTTTCTCTGTCTCTCACATGTCTCCCTCCCTCCCCCCTCCATTTCCTTTTCTCTCTCCTACATTTGAGTAATGAAACATGTTCATAGTGCAATGGTTAACCACATTTATCTTGGGAAACAGGTCTAAAAAAAAACTAAAGAGAGACAAAAAGCAAATAAACTTTTAAGAAATGAAGGTTGGAGAATAGGTACACCTCTCCCAGGAAGGGAAAGAAGTGGGAGAAAGGAGTGAGGAGTATCAAGAATCACCAGCCTTGGACTCGGGAGTGTGGACATTCCCAGCAAATCTAGTGCCTGCTTCATGACTGGTGCAAAGCTAGATCTGATAGACCAACGTGGCTAATGCTCTGCCTCTACAGTATGCCTAGGTCCCTAGCATAGTTCTTGGTGGCAGCAGCAGTAACTGAGGATTCCCTGACTCTTACTATCCAAGGTCATGATCCGCCTGACATCTGATCTGCTTGCCCCTAGGTAGAGGCTTCTGTCCTTCCCTTCCCTTAGGATTAAAAGCATCTAGCTCATAAGTCAGTCTGGTCCCCTAGGGTCAGAGCAGCTTCAAAGGGGATGGAGGACAGGAATGCTAGGGATATTTTATCCACCAGTGGGTAGGAGCCTTAGATTCCTTGTTATTTCCAGAAACCTAAGCTATTGGGTAATTCTGAGGCAGTAACTCTCTTTCCTAGATCCAAACTCTGGGACAGAACTGCAGAGATAGGAATACGCTCAGGAAAACTTGGGTGGTAGAGATGGGGGGGTAGTTTAGGGAAAGGCTTAGGGGATGCTAATACCATTTTCCTGTCCCAGAGCTGTCTATACTCAAAACCGTTTCAACTTGGGGGCCCGTCTTAGGGCTGCTAACAGCTGTTGAAATAGATCTCTCCCCAGCCCTCCCCAAGTCTCTTGCACTCTTTGGTCTGGGTGGCCTTTTCCTTGACCAGTGTGACTGTTCGGGTCCATCTCAGGATATGAAGTGTTATAACCATCTTCAAAATGCAAGGTGCTAAGAGATTTTGAATGTTTGCCTCTAACTGAGGCTAAGTGAAAAGTCAAAACCTTGAATAATTTCTTGTGCTGTATACTGAAACTACAAGTGTTTTTTCCCAATTTGGGGAGGCTCCTTTACTATGCAGTTTTAGGTTTGGTTTTTTGCTATTTGTTGAGCGTTAATAGTTTTCTTTGAAGCAAAACTGCTTTTAATGTCATAGGCCGTATAGTAAAAGTTCAACTTTTTTACTTGTAACTTTTGCAAAAAACTTCCTCCCCCACCCACAAGTCCCTAAGATAACAATTTCTTATTTCAAGATTGTTTTCTGGACAATTGGTGAGACTGCTCACCTGGAGATAAGAATAATTGCTAGAATTTATATAGTGTTTTAAGGTTTGCAAAGCACTTTACAAATATTATCTCATTTTATCCTCGTAACAATCTTGGGTGCTTGGTGCTATTATGATTCCCATTTTCAGCCATTCCCCAATTAGTGGGCACATATAATTCCTCAGTGTGTCTTGATTATTAGACTCCCAAATATTTTATACATTTTGTAGTTATTTTGAATGGAATTCCTTTTTTTAGCTCTTCCTACTGGATTCTATTGGTAACATAAAGAAAGGCTGATGATTTATTTGGGTTTACTTTATATCTTGCTACTTTGCAGAAATTATTGTTTCATTTAATATTTAGTTAGATCTCTAAGGATCTCTAACTACTCTATCATATTGTCTTAAAAATAATTTTGCCCAGGACAGTAACAGCCATATTGTGCGATGACTAATATTGATAAACTTACCCCTTCTCAGCAATACAAGGATCTAAGACATCTCCAAAGGCCTCATGATGGAAAATGCTATCCACATCCAAAGAAAGAACTATGAAGTTTGAATGCAGATTGAAGCATACTATTTGCTATTTTTTTCTTCTGTTGTGTTTTGTTTCCTTCTTCTGGTGGTTCCTCCTATTGGTTCTAATTCTTACCTACAACATCACTAATGTGAAAATATGTTTAATAGGAATATATATCTATAGCTTATATCAGATTGTGCACCGTCTTGGGGAGGAAGATGGGGAAGGAGAGGGAGAAAAATTTAAAACTCAAAAGCTTATGGAAGTGATTGTTGATTATTCAAAATAAATTAATTAAAAATTAAAAAAATAATTTTGCCTTATTTGTTTACCATTATTTTTCAATTTTTTTCCCTCATCTTATTGTAATAGACATCTCCTATCCCCTAACACTATAACTAGTATTTCTAGAACTGTATCAAACAATAGTGGTGAATTCTTACTTCACCTTTATCTTAATGGAAAGATTTCTGATGTTTTCCCATTACAGATAATGCTGGCTCTTGGCTTTATATAGATTCTATTTACCATATTAAAGAAAGATCCACTTATTTTTAATGTTTTAGCAGAATTTGATGTATTTTGTCAAAAGCCTTTTCTATATTTATTGATACACTAATATGATTTTTATTATTTTTGTTATTATCAATTATGCTTATAATTTTCCAAATATGAAGCCAATCTACCATTCATGGTATAAATTCAACCTGGTCATAATGCATAATCTTTTTTATTATGTTGCTATAGATGTTTTGCAATATTTTATTCAATATTTTTGTGTCTATAAATTATTAGGGTTATTGGTTTCTTTTCTTTTCTTTCTCTGCTTTATCTCTTCCTTGTTTAGATATCAAGATCATATTTGTTTCAAAGAAAGAATTTGGTTGGATTCTTTCTTTTCCTTTTTTTTGCAAATAGTTTATGTAACATTGGAATTGATTTTTTTAAACGTTTGATAGAGTTTACTTACAAATCTGTCTGGTCCTGGTTTTTTTTTCTTCAAGAGATCCTTTGCAGATTATTCAATTTTCTTTTCTGAGGTTGGATTATTTAAATTCTCTATTTCTTTTTTTTTCCTAATCTGTATGTTATACATGTTTGGGCAAAATAAATTATAATACTTTTTTATTCTTCATTTGTTGTGAATTCTTTTTTAAAATAATGGCAATTTGGACATCTGCCTTTTTATGGTGGGATTTTTTTGTTTTTTAATTTCATTTTTTCATCCTACTTTCTGATTTCAGACTTTATATTAGGACCAAGGTCTGTGTACTTTTGCAGTGAATTTCTGGGCTGGTGTTGTTGCTGTTTTCTTGGGGGTAGTGAGTGTTTTATTATTTCAGACTCTGAGGGACAAGCTTAGGCTTTCAGTGTCCCCAGAATGGTCTGATTCAGCGCAGGTTCTGATCTGGGTTTGGTTCTGAGCAACAGTTGACTGTTGTAGGCCTCAATCACTATCAACCAGCTGGAAAACTCTGCTAGTTCTTAGTGACAAGAGCTATAGGCTTCCCTTTAGTTTGGGATTTCTGCTCTGATTATTCCTCTGCAATCTTTAGATTGAGCTGGAATCTCCCTCTACTCCTGAGGTCTAAGCAGAGATGTGTTGGATACAGTTCGTATCTGCTTTGGAGAGTCAATTTTTAGATTTTCAGTGTCAGCATTTATACCTCAGAAATTGGCAAACGCTACAAATCCAGGCTTGATTTATTGTTTAGTTGATTGTCTAGACTTAAGGAAGTGATGGAGAAAACGTTAATAATGCAGACTGAATTTTAAATTATATTGTGAATACACTACCATGACACTCCCCCCACCCCAAGAGCTGGTTGTTAAACATTTACCAGTATACCTCTGGCTCTGAACCACCTAGCTGCTATTTGCTTCTGGATAATAATTAATCGTAAGCTGGATAGAGGAGGGGAATGCTAGGGACCACATCTCTAAGCACAAGTCCTCCTTCAGCCCTGAATCTGTGACCTGGACCTGTGTGGTGATTTATTGACAGAACTGCCAGTTGACAACCGTTCCTACATCCTACACTAGTTTAGGCCCCTCTATGCTGGGTTTGGGATCTCTTCTTGCCCAGGTATACAGCCTCTTTGCACTAGAGAGCTTCCCATGTGCTCCTGGCCAGACCCAATCCCCAAGTGTCTGCAGCTCTCTCTGCTTGTCTTTCGGTGCCGACTTAGGCTGGAAAAATGATTCATCGTGATTTTTTTTTCAGATTTTCCAATAATGACTTAGTCTGATAAGTTTTCTAGATGTGTTTGGAAGAGTGAGAAGTTCATGTACTTCCTGGTTTTTGCATCTGGAGCCATCTCCCATTGTTCTGGGCCCAGATGGCTTAAGAGGAGAGGGAGGCTGGTGACTGCACAGCCCTGCCTCACTTGCATGTCATGGCATCACCTTCCTGATGTCATGGTCCTCTTCAAGAACGAAGGACAAACAACAACTTTGTCTGGGCCTCTAGAAGGAGCAAGCCCTTGGTTACTTACCTCTCTTAGGGTTAGATACTCTTTTTGCTGTTGTTCAGTCCAGTCTGACTCTCCATGACCCTATTTGGGGTTTTCTTGACAAAAATACTGGAGTGGTTTGCCATTTCCTTCTCCGGCTCATTTTACAGATGAGGAAACTAAGGCAAACAGGCTGAAGTAACTTGCCCAGGATCACACAACTAGTAAGTGTTTGAGACTGGATTTAAACTCAGGTCTTCCTGACTCTTGGCTGGGTGCTCTATCCACTGCAACATCTAGCTGCCCTGGAAGATACTCTTATGTGCTCCCAAAATCTTCAGAGTTTAGTACCTAAAAGAATTTGAGCTAGCTAAGGAGGCAAGGTTGTTGTTCTCTACCCTAGCAGGCCACATTCCTGTCTTAATTATGCATATCTGTCAGCAGAAAAGTCTGAATGCTTTGATGTAATATTTTGGCCTGAAAAAAACCTCAAGTCTCTCTACCAACCTGTCCAACTCTTCCACAAATTTCCCTTCAGGCTGGAACTCTTCTCTTACAATCCTTCCATATGATAATCTTCATTATTCATGCCTACTGAAACTGCATCTTGGACCATCTTCTTTAGCATTGACTATATCCACACTCACACTGTTCCACATGCTGGTCCTGGAGAGTGAATGTTGTTGTTTCACCTTCATTTTCAAAGAGGACCAGGACATCATGAGCTGATGTCTTGACTTACACGAGAATTGGATTTAAGTGAGGCAAAGTTGCACAAAGTTGTCAGCCTCTCTCTTCCAAAGTCCAGTGGCAAGACAAAAGTCAGGATGATTGATGAGGTCCAAGATGTAGTGGATGACCTTGACATCTTTAATGTCTGACCAAAATCTAAGCACTCCACACCCCCTGTTTTAGCTGCCTTCATGGCTGTTGGTATAAATTATCCTCATCTGTCCATTCTTCAGGAGAGGAATGGGAAGTCTTCACATGCTTGGAGTAGACATCCCCCTGACTAACAATAATTTTGAGGCCTGGAGAGTGAATACTCTACTGTGAATACCCTAACAGTGAATAGCCTACTCTCATTCCATATTCTCCCTTTATCACCTTCATTTAGCAACCTGTTCTCCTTTGAAATTCACCCAAAATTTCCATGTTACACAATACACCCAGGATATTGTCCCTTTCTCAAGGTGCTCATCCCAGGTTCACTGTTTTCCTCTTTCCCCAACTCTTCCCATTATGCTAGGAGACTTCATCATCCATATTTACGCTTCCTCAAATTTCCTAACCTCCCAGTTCTTTAGCCTCTTCAAATCCTGGCCTACTTTACCTCAGTCATACCTAGGGACAGTCACAACCTGGATCTCACCATTCTCAAAAAGCATTCTACTTCCTTAATCAAAAATTCTGACATTCCTCTACCTGGCCATAGCTTCCTATCATTCCATCTCTCCTTATTCCTCTTCATCCCTCCTAAACCTCTTCTTTGCTTTCATTTTGACCTCTAATTCTTATATTCCTCATTACTTTTTCTAACCTTTGATCTGACTTCACTTTCCTTCCTTTCTAATCTTGAACCTACAGTTCATAGGATCATAGATTTAGAGTTCAGATGGCTTAGATGGCTCTCAAGATGTACCTCATCACTCAAGTTCTTTTTTGTCCTTCGTTCTTGATTGGTGATGCCAGTTAATGGAAATTTTTAAATCTGTAGGAGGGGTAGGGAAGAATGAAGAATTTAGTTCATGCTGAGTTTGGGGCACAGGTCAGACATCTGGGTGAAGATGTTCAACCAATGGGTGGGTGTTAACACAGATCTGATGGCCCATGAAGGAGGCAGGACTGAAGAGAATACTTAATTCTTGCCCATATCTGTTGACATAAAACTGGATTTTGCCCTGACCAGAATAGGAGCTCCCCAGAAACAGAGGACAAAAGTGTAGACTGGGTCATGGACAAAAAAGCTGAAGCTCAAGAAGGCAGGACCTCTGGACTGCAGAAAGAGGGCTCCGGGAGAAGTGGACATTGGGTCCAGTAGCCCATATCCCATGAAGTTTCTCTGAGGTCTTCTGCCTCTTTTTGTATCCCAAGCGCTTTGCACAGTGTCTGGCATACAGAAGGTGCTCAACAAATGTTGATTAACTGATTGATTGAAATTCCCTTCTCCTTTAGAAACACGGCTCCTCCCTATGCCCCGCCCTCGCTCTCTCATTGGTCCCCTCGGCCCCATCCTTTTCCTTCATTGGTCTGTCTCCCTCTCCTGGCGCCTCACCCTTTCCTCTCATTGGCCTGCCTCCCTTCCCTCCCTTACCGCCCCATTCCTCCCGGTAATTAATCTTACTTAGCTCTCTTCAACCCTCCACTGGAGCCCCACTTTTTCCCTCATTATTTTGCCTTTCTCCTTTCCCTACCGCCCCATCCCTCCCCTTCCTTGGTCGTCTTCCTTCCCTGTCCCACTCTAATCCCTCATTGATCCACCTCCTCTTTCCTTAGGCCCCCCCCCCCGCGCCCCACTCTTTCCCTCATTCATTGGTCCACTCCTTTCTTGGAGTCCCGCCCCTCCTTCTCATTGGCCTGCCTCCCTTCGGCTCCTGGCCAGCGCCACTCAGCAGCACTCCCTCGTCCTTAGGTACCGCCCTTTCGGTCCCGGGGACTCTCGGTTGTATAAGACTGTGTCGTCATGGTAACCTCCCGCCACGCAGAGGTCTCGCCATGGCCTGGAGAGATGCCTGGAGCTCTGCTGGCCCCCACGCTCACGTCGCTCAGCTGCAGGCCCCGGCGGTGAGAAAGGGGTCCGGGATGTGTGTGAATCAGAGGCTCAGCTGAGGGACGGAGAGGTGGGGGTGAAGGGGAGAACATGGACCCCCAGAAAAGGGGGGGGCGCGGAGAAGAGGACGTGGACCAGGTGGGGGGAGAGAGAACTTGGGGTGTGGAGGAAGGGGGATAGGGGCTGGACCCGTGATTTCATTGGTATAGGGGACCCCCAGGTGAGGAAATTCACTCTACTAATGCAGTTCGGCATCCTCTCTCAAACCCAAAGTCTCAAAGAGTTGTCTAAGTGACTTGCCCACGGTGACTGACATAGCTAGTATGTATCAGACTTGAAGCCTCCTCTATGTCATGCTGGCAAATGGAGAGGGAGAGAAGGCAGAAATATATTAGAGGGTGGAGAATGTGGCTTTGATCAGGACGGGAAGAATGAGCGACGTCACACACAGCCCCAAGGAGACCAAGTACTTAACCTTGTTCTCACAGAGAGGAAGAGGGTGACATGGGGTACAGGTACCACAGGTCTCTTATCCCCCTGTCTTGGCCTAGCCTGGTTTGAACTTGTGTCCCAACCCTCCAGCCTTCAGTAACTATCCTGCAGTCTCTCCCAGGGGCTTGGGTACCTCCTCATCAGCCAGGACACATGAAGGAAGGTGAGATTTCCAGAACTCCCCCATCTCTCCTTTTTTCCCACCACCCCTTCTGCCCTACTAATCAGCTCCCTGTCCCTGTCTCTGGCTACTAATTTTGAATCTGCCCAGGGAAGAGGCTTTCAGGACCTCTCTAGGGTTAGGATTGTTGGTCACCCCCTTCTAACCAATTTCCTTAACCAGACCTACTGTCACTGATGATGCTACAGAACGTCCAAATGCACCAGCTGCTCATGAGTCGCCTGACAATGAGTGCCCTTGACTCCACACTCCTGACTTCCCAGGTTTGTTGACCCTGGCAGGGGATGGTCCAAGGTTCTTGCTTTTTTGACCAGGGATCCTTGTGATAGAACTGTGTGGAAAAATAAGATAGGGTGTCACCTTCAACTTAGACTGGCATGCCCCTAGAATACCTGGTCACTCAGCAGTGTCTAGGGCAGTGGTCCCCAAAGCGGGTGCTGGAGCCTCCTAGGGACATTATGGAAGGATCCCAAGGACTATGTGATCAGCTAATCAGAGGGTGGGAATATTAATATTAATAATAATAGTTGAATAATATGAATAATATGAATAACCAGTCTCCACCCTACTTGTATCCAACATAACCACACCTACCCTTATCTTCCAGCACTTTCACACTCTGTCTCTCCATTAGCTATTCCTAACCTACGTCTTCTGAACCAGGTATTGTATCCTGAGGATAGTTATAACCAAATCCCACTAAGTACAACAGCAGCTATCTCTCCCTGCCTGGAGCAACCCATCCCTCCCCATCAGATCACCTCAGAAGCTGTAGCAGGTGCACCTTGAAGGGTGGGTTCTGTTCCTCAAGTCAGTGGATGAGACAGAGTGAGTTGCCCAGAATGAGCAAGCATAGATGTGTTGGGACAGGTTAAAGATTTCATTACACTTTCTTTAACCTCAAACTCAACCTTCTTCCACACTGACCTTATTGCTTTTGAAGACACTTGCATTCTTATAGTCACTCAGGATCACAACCATGATGTCATCCTTGACTCCTTCCCCCCACATATTCAAGCAGTTCTTCTCTTCACAACATCTCTCAAATCCATCCCCTTCTCTCCACTCACAGAGCCACCATCCTAGTTCGTCAGGTGCTCATCATTTCTCACCTGTATGATTCCAACAGCTTCCTAGTAGGTCTCTCAGTTTCAAGTTTCTTCTCTCCAATCCATCCTCCACACACAGCTGCCAAAGTGATTTTCTTAAAGTAAACATCTGATTATGTCACTCCCTTATCAATAAACTCTAGTGGTTCCCTGTTAACTGTGGTATCAAATCTTGTTTCATCCTTATTTCATTCTTTTTGGCATAAGTTTTATTATGTACATAATTCTTAAAACAGTAGCATATATAATTTATAAAAAAGCAAATATACATATATTGAGGATACATACTCCAAACATTTTTACTGATAGGAATGAGCAACCAAACCATTGGTCTGGGGATTCAGATCATTCCTTGAACATTCTCCCCTGAAGAAGGCAGAGGAGGGAGAGAGATAAATAGTGATAGTTATTCTCTACCCACCAGTACTGTGCCTTATTTTCCTCTGCTGTTGGGGGAGGTTGGATTGGTTTAGATAGAACTTCACTTGAGAATATGATGTGAGCAGAAGTAGGGTCTAAATATAGGGGGACACAGAGAGGACTGGAGGCTAATGGTTGGAACTTTAGGGTCTTGGAGAGGAAAAGAGGGATTGGAGGGAAAAGGGAATGGAATTCCAAAGGGAATACCTTTGCATGGTAGAAGTCTAATTAAACATCCCTTCTTCCCTTCCTTTTCAGGTCAACATTCTGAGCCTGCAGGATGAAGAAGAGGAGGACGAGGAGGAAATACTAGTGTTTCACCACCATTACCTGCCTTGGTCATCCCCAGCCCCAGTCCCCCTGCTTCCCTGTCCAGTGCAAGACCCACGTCAGTCTTGGCTCCGAGAAATCTCAGAGTTTAGGAATCTCCCTCGAGACTCACAGATCATCCCATCTGCCAGGTTGTAGGGTGTATGATTGACATTTGAAGGGAAGGGGGATGGATGATGCTATGAGGGGAAAGTGATGGAAAAGATTCTTTGCTAGAGAATGGGGTTTGAAAAGGTCATCTAGGGATAGGGATTGGCAAGAACAGATTGTGGTGTTGAACATGAAAGACATCCACTATTCCCTGACCATTCTTTGTCTTTCCTCTCCCTTAATCCAGGAGAGGAGTACCCCCTCCCCCACCTCCCAGTGCCACAGGGACAGTGGGTGCTGATGTACCACCTGCCTCAGGTAGGGCTCTACCCAACCTACTTTTCAACCATCCCCATGTGGCAAGGTTGGGAAGAGTCAGGACTGGGACCAAGAATGAGTAGAAGAAAAACCTGACTTTAAGCTTTAGGGGAAGAATTTGTGGTCCACCAAACACAATCTTCCCTTCCTCAATATAGTTATGCTTATTGCCTTGGTAAAATGGACTGCATGCTGAAAGGGAGCTTTATTCCCTTCTAGTCATATGTTCTCTTCCACTTTTTCTATCTGGTTGCTCATGCAAATCCCCTTCTCTACCCACGATCTAGCTGTAGACTTTTCTGACCCTTCTCTTTTTCCCATACCAAGAGGGTTACTTTCTCCCTAGACTACTATGATGTGGCAGAGGGACAATTGTGACACTACCCCTGATGGACTGGCTTCTTTGGCTACACGGTAGGAGAGTTACATGTTCTACAACCTCCCGTCTTGGGCAGCTACAGACAAGGCAACTTGTGGGGTCAAGAACCTCACCCTCCGCTTCTCATTTTCCCGTAGCTCCATGCTTCCTGTTTGTCTCTGTCAAACCCCCTGCAGTCCTTAGACTTCCCAGTCCCAAAGTCTCTCCCACAGTACCTCACTCACCTCTATATGGTACCTCCCCACGGGAGGAAGACCAGTGCTAAGAGTAATCCTGACTCCTGAGTCCAGTGTTTTAGGGAGTTAGGGTAGAAATAAAGAGCCAGGGAGTAGACATCAAGGTTCCCTCTTCTTCCCTCTCTATTTTTCTCTCTGCCATGTTACAGCTCCCATCTCCTCTCCACCCTCTCCAATCCTTCATATCTCTTATGCAGTGTTAGTTTGCACTTCTCACCCCCAGTAGACTGGTTGGTTCTACCACTGCCCTTACCTGTGCAGTTCTCCTTTTCCGCTATAGTATTCAGAGATGGGAGGGAGTTTAGAGATTATCTAGTCTAATCCTTGCACTTTTCAGATGAAGAAACTGAGGTCCAGAAGGGAGACCTGGCTTGTCCACAGTTGCACAGGGAATAAATAGATCACCTGAACCAATGTTCTCTGACTGTAAAGTCAGTACTTTTTGCCTCTCTGTTTCATATTGTTTCCAACTTTGGGAGAATGTTGTGGAAAGGACTGGGACTGATTTAGCATGGAATGTGGGAAGGGAGTGTAGACTTGTTATCTGGTAAATACTGATATTGACCAGGTCTCAAGAGCAACTTGGAAAAGAGTGATATGGGTCACAGAGGGCCAGGGAAGAGGTATTAGAAGACTTAGGACTGAGGATGGTAGAAATCCTGGAATTTGGCCCTCTTCTCCCCCCTCTTTATCCTAATTTTCAAGGCCCATTTTAGGAAAGCAGAGGGTAAGATCAAATCCCAGAGGGAATTGCTGCAGCCAGACCTTGCTGTGGTAGGATTTCTGCCTGGGACGTCTCTCTGACTCCTGATGAAGGGAGATGGGGCAGGGGTGGAAAAGATTAAGAGCAACGAGGTGGGGGTTATCCACAGATACACTTGTGCTGGCTCACCCTCCAGAGGCATTTTCATCCTGACTCTTGCTGATGCCAGGCTCTTAAAGGCTTCCCTCTGCCTTCCTTTATTCCCTCAGCCCAAAGAGTCAGCAAGGACAATGTGCCCAGGAGAAGTAACTAGTGGTCCCACTAGTAACTAGTGGAGTTGTGGAGGGGGGAATGGTAAGAGGGTCTGGTTTGGGCAACTAAAGAGAGGAGAGTTAAATCCTAAGTGTGTTTCTGTCCTGTGCTTAGATTTTGATTTCTAAAGAAAACAATTAAGACATTGTCAAGACTTGGAGTTTGGATTAAGGCCAACAGAACATGTTTTCCCAAGGCCTTTCTGGGAAAGATGGACCATTCCCATCACACACACACACACACACACACACACACACACACACCCTTTTGTTTCTCACCACTCACTAAGTTATAGATGACCCATGACAGCAAAGGCATCCCCCACCCTTCAGGTCCATGTTGTCATTCTGGATCGTGATCATCTGTTTCTGTAGTTCCTCCAGGCAGCAAGTACCCCATAGCCCCCTGTTCGGTGTTGACGCCAGTGTTGTCCATAAGCAAAACACAGGCAGACTGAGATCACAAACACCAGCAGCAGCAGAATCGTGATGATGATGATGATGAGCATCTGGTTGTTCCAGGAGGGTTCTGGAAAGGGAAAGGGCAAGTGTGAAAGCACAATCCCCTCCCAGTTCAGCTTGGGTTGAGCAGAGCCGTGGGTCCTGGAGGGTGCTGATTTCCTAGGACACCAAAGGCTGGCTCACAGGATGCTTGACTTTTACTCAACTGGTGAAGCCTTAGTACTTTGTTCTAGGTACCGGCAAGCATCTGAAGGCCTTTTAGGTACGAGGTGCTACAAAGAGATGCAGAGATAACAAACAATCTCTACTGATCTAGCTTGTAGTCTGGAAACCATTCTAGCCTTGAGCATCATGCCAAAGGGTCAGGCTTGTCAGGTTCTCACCACGGGACCCTGCAGTCTGGATGGTGAAGCTGACTTGGGCTGCATTTACCCCTCCTAGGGAGAGTGCAGCTTGGTTTTTGGTTTGCCAAAGACCTCCCCGATTAGGGACCTAAGGCTTTCACCTCCAGCTGCTCACAGTCCTTGGTCTCCAAGATTCTAGGACAAGGTGGGCAAAGAACTAGAGATCATGGGATTTGTATGGGGGAAAGGGAAGTAGGAAAGATATTGAAAGGAAGAAGGAGCCCTGTGAGCAGGGTTGAGAGAGTCACAGCAGATTAGCTGCCAGCATTGTCAAGGAGCAGCCTCCTGGCAAAAGCTGAGAGCAAGGCTTAGAGTGCTTCTAAGGCTCTAAAGGAGGAAGCAGGAAAAACAGACTCAGAATCAGTTTCCCCCTGGGGTCCTGCCAGACGTACCAAATATCTCGAGCATTTTGGGCTGTGAGGTGGCAGAGAAGAGCTGCTCACAATATGGCCTGAGGTCCAGCTCTGCGCGACAAGAGAAGTTACTCTTACTATCTTCCCTTCGAGCAGTGACGTTGAGGGTGAGCCAGGCATCCTGCAGAGCTGTAGACACAGTCACAAAGGTCTGGCGATATAGCTTTTCGGTGCCTTGGAGCAGAGTGAGCGTGAGGTTCTCCAGCGGGACCACATTAGGCACATGGCATGTCAAGGTGAAATTCTTACCCACAATCACCCAAGAAGGCTGCAGGCTCAATGTCACCTGCTCTGGTGGCCCTTAGGGGACAAAAAAAAAGTAATAACCTTGTGAGTGGAAGACCTAGGGAAGGGACTGCCACCTTCTCTCCAAGGAGTACAAGGACAATAAGGGGAGCCCTCATCAGTGCTGCTATCTCTTAACCAGCTTATATGCTTCACTTGTATGAAAGGGCTTGGACTATTGGCTCATTGTATGGTATAAATAAGGAGGAAACTATTCAGGGTGAAGAGTTTATTGCTTCATTTCACCGTCTTAGAGATGGTTTGGGCCTTGGAGTCTCAAGTGGATTGCATCAATTTGGACAGATATATGTCTAGACAAGATTTAGAAATATTATAACAAACTGAAAAGACTCCAGTTTAAGTTCTCCATCCCACCGTCTTCCCCACCCCCAACAATTAAACTACCCACATGGAACATTTACTTGTTGTACAGCTTGTAACAAGTTAGTGAGTAATGCTGGACAGGGAATGTGGAGGGGGAAGCCCACGCTGGTGGGGCCAAGATTGGGGAAGGGGCCAGATCTTGTCCACTCACGGTATATGATGACACTGACCGACTTCCTCTTTTGAATATTAGAGCACATGAAGTAACAAAAGATGTTGGTATTCTCGGAGAAATTTGATAAGTGAAACAACTTCCAGTGAGTCCCTTCTTTCTGCGTGTTCATTTTTATGTTACGAGTTTCAATGCCTCCTGCTTGAGGGTATGTACAGTTGGTGCTGCAGTTGATCCACAGGTCCTTGCCAGCCTCAACCACAGGCCACTCTGGCTGCATTCTCACCTCAAATAGCTCCTCACCTGCTACTGAAAGAAGCAACAGCAAATACCGCATTTCAGGAGTATGCACGCATGCTTGTGTGCTTGTGTGTGTGTATGAAGTGGGATGAATTCTTGTACTGTGCCTATTTGAGGACATTGGCATGGGTGGTTTAGGGAGACATATCATAGATTTTCCAGATTTAGGGTCAGGGCAATTTATTATTAAAGGGAGCTAACATATAGCGCTTTAAGTTTTGCAAAGCACTTGATGTAATTATCTCATTTGATCCTCATAACAACCCTGTGAGGTAGGTATTACAAATATTATTAATGACATTTTACAGATAGGTAAATTGATACTAGAGAGGTTAAGTGACTTGTACATGGTTTCACAGCTAATGTGAGAGTCAGAAGTGAAACCTAGCCCTCTCTTGGCTCTTAAGTCCAGCATTTCCCCCACTGCATCATATGTTGGCCTCTGCCCAATACCGTTCACATCCAACCCTTTTTACTTCCATCGCTCAGGCCCTCATTACTTTTCTTCTTGGCCAATAGACAAATGAGAATGCCAACAAAGGTGGTGTCTTACCCAAAGTCACATAAGTAGTAAGTAGGAAAACCAGGATTTGAACTCAGATCCTCTTGACCCCAAAGTTTGCTGCTTTTTAAATTTTTTTTTTAAACTATATTACCCTGTTTCCTTATCTTCCTAATTGGTCTCTCCTCAACCTTCCTTTTCAAACCCATCCTCCATATTTCTGCCAGATTAATCTTAAAACATAACTAGAGTCATGTTGTCCCCTATTGAGTGAAGTCTGACCTCTCTAGCATGGCATTAAAGGCTATCTACAATATCGCTCTAAACTACCTCTACTGTTTTATCTCCAGTTACTCCCCTGAATGTACCTACCTCACTCTGTAGCCAAACTAGCCTATTCTCTGTCCCACCCTCCCCACCACCGCCACACCTATGCTCAAGAGTTAAACCTCTTTGGAATGCCCTCTATCAACATCCTCCTCTTTCCCCTTCAGGATCTAGTTCTGATACCTCCTCCTTCATGATGCCTTCCCTGATCTTCCTGTAGACTATAATCACTAATAGGACACATAATCTCTCCTGGGGCTTGAATTGTACTGTCACCCATTCAATGTTCACCAGCTTACCAGCCACACCCCCCCCTTTCCCTTGGTGCACAATCAAATATTGGTACCTTTAGAAGCCTCTACTGAACAGTCACTCCCTCCTTCTATGGGAGTGGAATGAAGACTTACTCTCACCTTCATATTTGAGAAGCACCTCTTAGTTATACAAACTCTTTCTTGGAAGTTGTCTGAACCATGGGGGGCAGTGGGAGGGCGGGGAGGTGGTAGAAGGAAACCTGTCAAATGGGACCTAAATCATTTCCTTGAGTAATATAGAACTTTCAAGGGGAGGGAGTGTTAGTGGTGAGGAAAAACACTAAGGTTCTAGAAATCTTACCCATGAAACAGAAAGGGATTGGAGAATAGATTGAAATGCAAAATTCAATAATATATTATTTACAAGAAATATACTTAAAACCTAGAGTCACACAGAGTTAAAATGATGGGAATTTGTCATGCTTCAGGTGAAAAGAAAAAAACAAGGGTGTAAATAAGGAGGAAACTAATTGAACTACAGAAATATACATCAAGACTATAATAGTTGAGGGCCTTAATATATCCCTTTCAGAACCAGACAATTCTAACTCAATAAATATGAAAGAAGGAAAGAACCACAAAGATAAAGACCTTTTGAAAAATTAAATATGATTGATTTCTGGCAGTTACTGGATAGAATAAGAAAGGCATATACATATTTCTCAACTGTGTATGGCACCTTTACAAAAAGTTGCTGTACCAGAATACACAAACTTCATAAACAAATACAGGAAAGCAGAAATATTAGATACATCCTTTATTGACCATAATGCAATAAAATTATAATTAGTAGAGAGACTTTGAAGAAAAGAGTGAAACCTAAAAGAAAATTAGTGTAATTGTAAAGAATTGGTGTGCCAAAGAACAAATCATAGAAACAATAGATAATTTCATCAAAGATAATGACAATGAGACAAATACTAAAATTGTGGAATGTAGTCAAAGCAGTCCTGAGGGGGAAAGTTATATCTCTAAGCTTTGATCAGTATTGGATTTACAAGTATGTTCTATCAAACATTCAAAGAACAATTCTTTCCAATATCATATAATATATTTGCAAAAATACAAAAGCTGTCCTAACACCTCTTTTTATGATATAAATGTAGTTTCGATAATCAAACCAGGTAGAGACAAATCAGAATATGGATGAGAACTACAGACTAATGTTCCTAAAGAATATTGGTGAAAAAATTAAAGTATTATCAAAGAGACTACAACAATATAATAAAAAACTATATACCAAGACTAGTTTAGATTTATACCAAGAGTACAAGATCAGTTTAATATTAGGGAAATGATAAATAATAGACTATATTGACATAATAATATTAATATTATTATTATATTATACTTATATATTATAATGAATTAATATAATATAATAATAAAACAATAAAAACCACATGTTTATTTCAATGCAGAAAAAACTTTGACAAAATACAACCTCCATTTTTGCTTTAAAAACCAATATGAATGGCCCTGGACTCAGGAAGACTTGAGTTCAAATCTGGTCTCGGACCATACATTTGACACTAGCTGTGTGACCCTGAGCAAGATATTTAACCCTAATTGCCTCACAAAACAAAAACAACAAAAAAAAAACCAATATGAAGAATAAAATAAATGGACCTTTCCTTAATACGATAAAATTTATCTAAAATTGCATTGTATGTAAGGGGAAAATGTTAGAGACCTTTCTAATAAAATCAAGCATAAATCAAGGATATTGATATCACCACTACTATTTTATATAGTTCTAGAAATCTCTGCTATGGGCATGAAGATAAGGAAAAAATAAACCCTGAAGGAATAGGCATAGGCAAAGGGGAACCAAAATTATTGTTGTTGTTTCTGGTAGATGATATGATGGGCTACTTAGAGTACCTGAGGGATTCAACTAAAATTTAATTGAAACATTAACTTCAGTAAAGTAGCAATATATAAAATAACACCCTTAAAAAGAATCAACCTTTCTGTATATTACTAACAGAACCTAGTAGGAAGAACTAAAAGGAGAAATTCCATTCAAAATAAATATAGGATTTATATATATATATATATAGATATGTGTGTGTGTGTGTATATATATGTGTGTGTATATATATATATTATATATATATATATAAGCTGTATATCAAGGCACTCAAGAATTATCTAATTACAACTACAAAATTTTCTTCACAGAAATGAACAGACCTAAATAATTGGAGAGATATTAATTTCTCACAGTTGAATTGTGTCAGTATAATTAAAGTGACTACCAAAAGGTTACTTTAAAGAAATTTTTTTAAAAATTTAGTTCCTGGGGGGAAAGATTCACTATTTGACAAAAACTGTTGGGAAAACTAGAAAGCAGTCTGGCAGGAATTAGGTTGTTCAGTCTTGTCCAACTCTTCATGACCCCTTTTGGGGTTTTCTTGGCAAAGATACTGGCATGGTTTGTCATTTCTTCTTCCAATTCATTTTTACAGCTGAGGAAACTGAGGCAAACAGGGTTAAGTAACTTGCCCAGGGTCACACCACTAGTAAGTGTCTGAGGCTGGATTTGAACTAAGGGAGATGAGTCTTCCTGATTCCAGCCCCAGCACTCTATCTGTTGTACCACCTAGCTTGCCCATTGTGGGGTTAGCTAAATAAGAACCTTAATATGTGGGGTTAGCATCTCAAACCATACATTATGATCAACTTTAAATGCAGTTATGATCTAAAGATAAAGGTCATATCATAAACAAGTTAGGGAAGGAGATACCTTTTTTGGACATAAAAATTCTCAATTGAAAGGATCATAAGTGATAAAATTATCAATTTTCATTAAAATTGAAAAACATTTGTATAAACAAAATCAATTCAGTTAGAATTAATAGGGAAACAGTGAACTTAGAAAAAATCTTTTGAATGAGTTTCTCTGATAAAAGTCAATCATCTTTTAAAGGCAGTTACTATGGCCTCAAGGACATTGTTGGGTAGAATTAGCTAAATTGCTCTTAGTTAAAGAGATTGCATGGTCCTGTACCTACTATTACATAGCATTATGGCTCCTTTGTCCAGATTGAGGATATACCCCTCTCTCTTCTCTCCTCTCCTTTCCTCTTCTTGTGATAACCTTAATTTATTTATTCTGTTAAGCAGAGGCCATGTAATGTCTTTGATGGCACTACCATACTGTAGAAGCAGCCAGACGGTATACTGGATAGAGTGCTCTGAACTTAGTACAGTGCCCGGAACATAGTAGGCCCTTAACAAATGCTTGTCAACTTTTTGTCCACCCTATGTTTCAAAACCATATCTGAAGCTCCTTACAGGAAACAGTATCACCACCCTCTCACCATCTAACATGGTAGTGGACACCATGCCTCCTCTCATCATCTCCCGCGCATCTATTTGTATAGACAACTCTATTTACTCAGACAGCTGTTGCTCAAACTTCACTGATTGATTTGCCTTGGCCTATATGGTGGTCTGGTAGGGAAGGCCATAGTTAAAGTCTGATCCCATTCATGTAAGGGCTTCACCCAAAAGACAGGCTCTAGTTGTACCTAAAGCAGGCTGGTCATCCAGAATAGGGGATGATAAAGAGGAGGCATACAGTCTATCAAATCTATATCTTAAAAAAAAACAAACCAAAAACAAATTTCACCCCTCTTTAAAGAATCAACTGTAGAAGGGATTCAACTTTGTGGATATAAGTATGAAAAGCTCCCAATTTCAGACACCTGAAAAAGGGACAAAAGACAATCCTCATCTAGGACGTCTAATTTATTTAGCTAACCCCACAATGGGCAAGCTAGGTGGTACAACAGATAGAGTACTGGGCCTGGAATCAGCAAGACTCATCTTCCTGAGTTCAAATCCAGCCTCAGATACTTACTAGTGGTGTGACCCAGGGCAAGTTACTTAACCCTGTTTGCCTCAGTTTCCTCAGCTATAAAAATGAATTGGAAGAAGAAATGACAAACCATGCCAGTATCTTTGCCAAGAAAACCCCAAAAGGGGTCATGAAGAGTTGGATAAGACTGAACAACAAAACTTCATAGTAAAAATCTTCTGTAAGTTCTCCCAGTCAACTGAACTCTGAAACTGACAAAAACTCTGAGTTGTCCCCATTAGACCATACCCTCACAAGCCATTATTCTAATGTTCTAATCTTGCTGTTTAAATGTTTTCCTGTAATTACTCACCTTCTCACTTAATCATAGAGGAAGTTTCCATAGAGTTAATATCCCAGGAGATAGTAATGTTATAAAATCTGGGGATTTCTTATTTCGTGTTCCAGTTTCCAATCTTCATTGTCATTCCCACTCCTATCCTTTTCCCTTATAGTCCTAGTCTTGGCATGGTTTAACACATTCTTCAGAGAAACTTCTAGGTCAGAGATCATATTTCCCATCTGTAACCCATCAGTCTCCCTAAGCATTGCCTTTTCCACCTATATTATCACTATGTCCCTAAGTCATTCCTCTGCCTTCAAGGCATAGTTTTTAAGGATAAAAAACTCATCCCCTTCTGACTCTATCTAATATGCACAAATAAGATTATCTTCATTTTGTTTGTCAACAGTTCACTTTTTCCAAAGCAGCCAACGAGAACCAAGGAATACATGATTTTGCTACATTTTTACTTTCCTTGTCAAATTCCTTAAGTATGCATGCGCCTAAGGTGATGAGGGGCTTTCTCCTTATCCCACTCAGATAGGTCCCCACATACCCCAAACAGTGTTCTGGCTACAGAACACTACAATCCTGTGTCTGACTGTATCGCCCAAAATGCCCATCCTTTTCCCTCTTCACAAATTTAACCACAAAGCTGTTGCTGGGCCAGGCCTAACTTAGGCCCTTCCAGTAATTCTGACTCAGGCTTAGAATGTAATGAAGTACTCACGGACCCAAAATACAAGAAAAACAACTTTAACGGTGACAAAGGGTAAAAAGGTTATAATTTCTAAGGTTAAAAAGATATCAATTCAAATAAATAAAGGCTAGTCCCCTCAGTCTCCACATTCACCTCTACAAGCCATGCTAAGGAAGGAAGGCAGGCCTTCCCACTGGGCAATAGGAGCTCCAGTAAAACCCCTAATCTATCTCTCCGTTATCTTTGCATCACATGGAAAGGAATCCAAAAGGCCTCCCTCCCCGTTAAAAGTCCAGCCCAGCCTCCATCAAACAGGTGGCTGCTCTTACCACAGAGAGTAAAGAATCTAAGATGACTGACGTTATGAACCTTCCTGACTGGGTAAACTAACTTTGTGGCTGGCTACATCTTGGCCTATACTTTTAGCATGCCCTCTTAATCCCTCTCAGGGCCAGGATTTCCTCACAGCTGCTGAGATCCCCCGGGCCAATTCGGAGGACAGAAGCTATTTTTCGTTACTAGGAACCTCTCCGCCATTCCCCATTGTCCTTCCCACTTTCTCTTCCCAGAGGGAATAGATTTTAGTACTATTTTGACTTCAGCACAAGGAAGGAAATTCATTCTAATTACTTGGAAGTTGTCCAGGTCAGAGAAAATTGTGAGACTATAGGGATAGAGACATCAGCTGCTCTTTGGCAGAAATCTGGCAGATTTTGGATGCCTGGGAAAGAGACCCCAGACCCAACACAGAACCATTTTTGAAGTATAGGCATGGGACTAAGTCTCTTTATCGCATCTCCTGGAGCTTTCCCAGACTCCTGAGCCTTGTGTTGTCTACTCATTGGGCCCCACCTGAGTGGACCGCATTCATCATAACAGCAATGGACGGAGGGACGTAATATTTATTAAATGCTTACTAGGTGCCAGGCACTGTACCAAGCATTTTATAAGTATCTTGTCCTGTCTTAAACAGAATTTGAGTCATTAAAAACTGGTCCCCCTGTCCTCATAAAAAAAGGCAAGGATGGGTCTTAATTCAAGGAGCAGGGAGCTAAATTGAATTGGGGGCTAGGACACACTTGACCCAGGGGTATCATTCCAGCCTTCTTAATACATTTCCATTCAGATAGGCAGCTGTTGCTTTGGAATCCCAAGGACATTAACAGTTCCATGATCTAGGAAAAGTGAGGTAGGTGTCTCCCCCCAACACCCAGAAGAGCTAAGCAAAGTGTTACTACCCAAGCCTTGCTAGCCCCTCCCTCTGATAGCAGCTTTTGCTTTTCCATCCAGTACTTACGGTTATGGCCAGCAGAAATTTTTACCATTTTCCTCACCTGGAGAGGAGAGCAGGGTCAAGAAAGCCATCAGGACCCAGGTACTGAAAAGCAACATTTCCACACAGATAGACTAGTGGGGAAGTAGCTGAGAGCGTGGTAGGAAAGAGAAAGAGAAACAACTTTGGGCGGATCTGGTTTAAGTAACTGCCTGGTAGGTGTCCCCTGCAGTCAAGAATAGCTAGTATGCTCTAAACCAACATGACAATTTCCTCCAATTGTTTAAGCATTTCTAGAAAATATATGCTACAAGAAACCAAAGGAAGTAGAATAGCAACTGATAAGCCTACTTTTGTATAAAGAAAGTTATAAAACCTACTTCCTGATCTTGAAGTAGAGAGGGAATTCAAAGAAGAAGAAAAAAAATAGAAATTATCACTCAGTTGCAGCTGGGGAGTTGGAAGCTTGAAATATCACTTGAACTCAGGAGTTCTCAGCTGCAATAGGGTTAGCTAAAGCCAAGTAGGTTTTTGAACTATAACCAGCACCACTATAGTGAGCTCCTAGTATTGGGGAGCCACTGGGATGCCTAAGAAGGGATGAACTGGCCCAGGTCAAAGCTCCATGATGTGGTCAGTAGTGGGAAGGAACCTATGAGTGGCCACTGCACTTCCAACCTGAGTGAGATAGGGAGAACCAGTCTCAAAAAAAAAAAAAATCCAAATAAACACCAAAGAAAAGATTTCAGGGAAAATAGTTTGAATTGGTGCAGAGCAAAGTGAGCAGAACCAGAATTCTTTATCTAAGGTCAGCAACATTGTAAAGAAAAAATGGCTTTGAAAGGCTTAAGAACTCTGATAAAATGATCAACCATGTCTCCTGAGAACCTATGATGAAACATGTTACACATCTCCTGAGGAAGAAGTGATGGACGCAGGGTATGGAAAGAGGTATACATTTCAGGGCATGGCTATTGTGTGGGTATGTTTTACTTGATTTTGCCTATTTATTACTAGGGTTTTCCCCCCTTCTCTTTAACACCCTCTGCTTGGGACACGGATGTGTCAATCCACACCCAACCTCAGAACCGGCCGTGTCAAGTCCATTCACCCACTAATTCCACTCCATGGCCTCCTCTGTTCAACCTCCACCTAGCACCCAGACTGCACCCCTGTGGAAACGAAAACCAGTCATTTCTCACGCTCCCTCCCAGTTCAAACTGATTCCAATGCTGTCAAACAGGCATCCACTCCCTGACTGAGTGATATGCAGAAGCAACGCCCCCAACCATTTTTCACAGCTTCACTTAAGGTGGAGTGATTGTGAGCATTGTCAGAGTTTTGATTAATCAGTTCAAACTGCATTGTGAGCTCTGACTCCCAAGCCAGAGAGGCAGCTCTTGAGAAAACTAAATTATTAGTATATTCATTACACATATCCCATCAATTAATACGAAAATTATAGATTTCCTTCTCACTACAATGAGGGAGTTGGAGTAGGTGGTTTGTAAGATCTCTTCTTTTTTTATGTTCTCAAGTTTTATGATCCTAAAAAATGGACTGAACTCTTTTTAAACTTCAGGAAATGGGGGAGATAGCATGGGTGTGTGTATGTTGGGGCACGGAGGGTCTATGATAATAATAATTGCTAACATTTATCTAGTGCTTACTATGTGCCAGGCACTGGTGCTCATAATAATCCTGGGAGTTAGGTGCTGTTATTATATTTTTTATTTTATTTTATTATACTTTATATTATATATAATTATATATTATATATATTTATTACATTTTATTATAAAATATATATATTTTATAGATGGGGAAACTGAGGGTGACAGACGTTAAGTGACTTGCCCAGGGTCTCACAGCTAGTATCTGAGGCTGAATTTGAACTCAGGTCCTCTTGACTCTAAGCCCAACTAGCTACCCACTATTTCACCTAGGTGCCCCATGATTAAAGGAAAGTAGTTTGTATATCACAAAGCACTAAATAAAGATGTTATTGCTGTTGGCATTGTTATATCTTTTATAAATAAGAAACCAGGAGGTAAGTCAGTTATGAAGTAACACACCCACAGAATGTTAGGAAACATGGTGCCTGCATTTGGGCTTATGTTCTGTGGAGGATTGATGGGAAGACATGAACAAGTGCTGGGTGAAGTATGCATGGACCCTAGTCTGCCTCAGTGGAAGTACTTATATGCATGAGATCACGGATGCTTTGAAATTTTTAAAGAAGAAGCTAGAGGAAGAACCAGAGACTTCGTGTTCTTTTAATAAATAATCAGAAAAACATAAACATAGAGTGGCCGGCTTCCCATACTTTGGGTGGAGAGATGACATGGATAAGAATCATACAGGATGCGAGGGCAAGTACAGCTGTAATTTGGGACCACCCACACTGATGAGATCATGAACTGATTGATGTGACATGGGCTGGGGACCTTCTCAACCTGGGCCCCTAAAAGCTACATCCAGCTTTGTGGCACTATTCCAGGCAGCATCTGTTCAAATCAACAGCTCATTAGCCCCAGTCAGATTTTCCCTTTTAGGAAAACTAGTCAAATGATTCAGGAATTCAAAGCATTTAATGAAACAATGGCACGGTTGTACCAAAGAATTCAAACAACAAATGCTCATAGCAACCAGGTCTGGGATTCTCTTAGAACCCTAAGGGAGATTTCAAGGCAACTTCCTATTCTATCCCTTCCCCCAAACCCTCCACCCTATCCCCACCACCCTCCTCCCCCTCCAACCCGCCTCAACATAATGGGACAAAGGACACTACCAGTTTAACTCATAAAGCTGGTATTGGATGCAGTTACCTAATCAGCTCTCCTTTACTCTCATCCTGGCAATGGAACCCTGCTCTTCTTGGATACTGATGACTCCGGCCATGGTCCTCAGACACCCTCAGAATCCAGGCAGGAAGGGGCAGCTAGGTGGCGCAGTGCATAGAGCACTGGCCCTGAAGTCAGGAGGACTTGAGTTCAAGTTTGGCCTCAGACCAAACACTTGACACTAGCTATGTGTGACCCTGGGCAAGTCACTTAACCCCAATTGCCTAAAAATAATAATAATAATAAAAAGAATTTAAGAATCCAGGCAGGATACTGGAGTTTAGGAATGGTAATTTAGGGCTTCTTAAACTTTTCCACTTGAGAACCCTTCAGCACTTCTTAAACTGTGGGTTGAAAACCCATTTGGGGTTGTGCCCCATAGTTCAAGAAGCACTTAGTGTAACCACGTGGGGTTGCTATGTTAAGCTTATGGCTGAGTCCTTTAAAAAATCCAAACTCTTAGTTATTCAGACTTTAGACATGTAGTTGTGAAATAGATGAATGGCTCATGATCATGATGCCAGTTAGATCCAGAGAGAGAAAGGGAGAGGGGAAAAGGGGAGGGACAGGGCAAGACAGAGAGAGTGAGAGGGAGAGAGAGAGAGAGAGAGAGAGAGAGAGAGAGAGAGAGAGGGAGAGAGAGAGAGCTCTAACAGTGGGCTGGAGTTGGGATCCTAGCCCTGTGCTAGTAAAGGTCATTTTACACCGGGCAGGTCCCAGAGCCATCCTGTGCTCTTAAGCCTCAAACAAAGGGACATAAGAAAATGCAAGGGACAGAATCAACCACAGGTGTTTATGGGAAAGAAGATTAGGTCAGTTGGATGCATCCTTTAAAAAAAAACATGCTTAAAAATGGGTTCGTTGCACCCAACTGAAGGAAGGCAGGTGAGGGAGGAAGGATTATCAATTCCTTTCTCTTTTTTTTTTCTTCTCCTCAGCATTCTAGCCACCTGAGCAAGTACCCACCATCAAAAGACACAGTCTTCTACCTTGCCACATTACCTACTACATTAATCTACCCCCTGGGAGGTTCTGGTAAATGTTTAACAATCAATTCTCTGAGAAAGCATGACACACTTTTAAGTTTAATCTAAGTTCTTAACATTTTTCCCACCACTCTATTAAATCTAGACAATCAACAAAACAAGAAATCTAGATTTGTAGTATTTGCCAATTAATTTAACAATGAGCTCTTAGGAGCTAGCTCTAGCACCCCCCAGCCCACTCTTCTCCAGTATCCTAGGAAGGGGAACTGCCGATGTCACCATTGCTGCTTCCAAAGCCATGCTACTACTCCATGTTGGGGACAGATGTGGTACCCTACCACCTCCCTCCTCTTTGTGTGTTCTTTCCCATCCTCTTTCCTGGATTCTCCATTTAGTCTAATTCCAGTCCCAAGCCATGTGATATTTCCTTCCTTCAAGAGATGAGTAAGTCCCAGAAGTCTATGCAAGTTTAGGAATTCTTACCCCCTTTAGAGAGTGGGCAGCTAGATGGCACAGTGGATAATGTGGGGCCTGGAGTTAGGAAGACCTGAGTTCAAATCTAACTTCAGACACTTACTAAACTGTGTGACCCTGGGCAAGTCACTTGACCCTGTTTGCCTCAGTTTCCTCATGTGTAAAATGAGCTGGAGAAGGAAATGGCAAACCACTTCAGTATCTTCACCAAGAAAACCTCAAATGGGGTCAGGCATGACTGAACAACGACAAAAAAGAATAACACTCTCTTTAGAGAAGAGTTCACCCTAGGTTCAGGTCCTCCCTTTCACTTCATGTGGCTATTGCTCTACTCTCTGCCCCACTCTCATCTGATTATCCCCCAGTTCTTACCATCTGCCCTCGTGTCCCCAAGCAATCTCCCCTCAAAGCTATCATTTTGTTCCTTTTTTTCCTTCACTTTGTACCAATGACTCCACCCTGATGACTAATCTAAACAGCACTGGAGAACTTAGAGCAGGTCAAAGAAAAGGAAAATCAGAAAAAGGAAAAAAAAAGTAAATAATCAACATGATGGTACCTTTAAAGAGTTCAATATCTGGGCAACTGAATTTGGGGAGAGCAAAGACCAAAAATCCCAGGCTTTGCCCTTCCTCCATAGGAGAGACTGAATTCTTCCATGTGAAGAAACTCATATTGAATCTCCTAATGTAAAGACATGATGGCAGTGAGCAGAAGGAGCACTAGGGACCCCAGGGCTACAAGCACAGTTGATAATGACTCCTCTGCCACTGTCACTCATCCTCCCCAAGGGCCAGGGTCATCTGGAACAAAGTACTTGAGACAGATATTCTTCACCCTTTTTGTGTCATGGACCCCTTTGTAGGTTGTTTGATGAAACCTACAAACCCATTTCAGGATAAAATTTTTAAATGAAGAAAATAAAATATGTAAGATTATAGAGGAAACCAATTATATTGAAATAACTATCAAGCGATTTTTAAAAAACAAATCTGTGATATGTATCTAGCCGTAGATCTTATCAATTTTTCCACTTTAGATAGTGTTTTTCTTTTTTCTTTTCCTATAATTTTCTTTTTATTTTTTCTCAATTACATGTAAACAAAAATCTTTAACATTTGTTTTTTACAATTTTAGGTTCCAAATTCTATCCCTCCCTCTCCCCCCCTCAAGGTGATAAACAATCTGATATAGGATAGCCATATGAAATCATGTAAAACATTTCCATATTAATCATTTTGAATCACCATAGTTATTAAGAGACATTTTCCCTTTCCACCTCCAACCCCAACTAGGGTGCCTCTCAACCACTTCATTCAATGACCCCTCAAGCGCTTTCTAGGAAGGGATTGTCTGAACTATTCCAAAAGAAAGGAGACCTGCCACTTGAGGGGACCTGATCTATCTCTTCAGGGTGCAGGGGCCTTGAACTAGTCACTCCGGAGGTTAGAATAGGCAAGAGCCATAGAAAGACAACCAGGAATACATTTAAAAGTAGTCTGTCTTTACCAAGTGAGTCTTCCTGTGCTGTGGATCACAGAAACAACTAGAATGGAGAGCCCTCCTCTTTCCTAGGATGGTATTGATTTGTAGAAGACACAGCATCTAGGAGATGGGAAACTCAACCACAACAGTCACGGACACGATAATGAAACTGTTATTTCAAAAGCCAATTCCGGCCTTCAGAAATGTTAGCTGCCTGAAGATGATATGGGAGGCGGAAAATCCAGCAGAAGTGATGCTGACAATAGGCTTAATCTTTGACTTCCTTCATAAGCCATGTCTCCTTCCAACATCCCCACTGGGTTTATTTTTACTGATAACTGCATTTGTCAAATTTTACCAATTGATTTGCCCATGACAATATGGTGGTGTGGCAGAAAAGACCCACAGCTAAAGCCTCACACCACTAAAGTGGGGCTCCAGGCAGATGTAATGGTTCCCAACTCAGGCTGGTCACAGGAAATGGCAGGCTATGGGGCACAGATCCAGCCTACCAAACTCTTCTCTTTTGGGAATCTCACCCCCTCCCCTGTAGACTACAATGAGGGAACCAGCCACAATAGTAACTCATCCTTATGGAAACAGATACACACAAATCTCCATGTTAGTCACTTAAAAAGGGACAAGGGGTGGTCCCTACCTAAGGCCTCAAGCTTTGCAAAAGTCATTCTTCTACAAGCTCCTCAAGTGTCAATGGAATCCTCATGCAGAGAGGATCTCAGAATTGGCTCCCTTTGGCTCATGCCCTCAACAACCGTTGTCCCAATGAGTCATCTGGTTGCTGTTTAAACTTCCTCAAACTCCCAAGTTCCTTTGAGGTGAGAGCCTGTCCATCCTCCATTTCTCTTGTTGAGTAAATCATGCTCTAGAGTCTAGGGGGGTAGTAATAGGAGAAGCCCAAAACTCTCTTACCTTTAATGATTGTTCTCAATTCTCATCTTCATTCCTGTTCCTATCCTCATTCCTTTATCTCAGCAGAATTAAACACATTTTCCTGCAAAACTTAGAGCAAAGATCATATTTCCCACAACCAGGCTATCCGTTTTACTCTTTTTTACTTGGGCTTGTTGCTAAATCTGCCCATTGCCTTTCTGCCTTGAGGACATGGTCCTTAAAAACCAAGAGATCAGTCTTTAGTTGCTGAGTGTGCTGGGTCAGTTTTCTTTTATTTTCCTTAACCTGGCAAACTATTTTTTTTTAAAAGACCATTAACAAAAATCTTGGCATATTCCCACTTGTATTATCTTTATCCTCCATGTTAACTTCCTTTAGTATCCACTGGGTTAATCCCTTTGGGTCATTGGGAGGCCCCTTTCTGTCTCAGTGAGAGGACTTTCCATATGCCACCAAAAGGGCTCATCACAGGTTACCATGCTACTATAATTCAACCAATCACCCCATTTTCTATATCTGTATTACCCTTTTCTTATTTTAACCCTGCTGTGAATTATGATAACATTTTGATTCAATCCTCAATACAAGTAGTACAATGTAACATGGGAATAAGAACATTTGGAAAACTTTGACACAGGTGTAACACAAGCTTTAATAGTCTCTCCCACATGGCAAAGAATTGAACATTGAGAGGATGTCCATCAATTGGGGAATGACTGAACTAGTTGTTGTGTATGATTGTGATGGAATACTATTGTGCTATAAGAAACGATGAGCACGATGCTTTCAGAAAAACCTGGAAAGACTCATATGAACTGGTGCAAAGTGAAAGGAGCAGAACCAAGAAAACATTGTATACAGTAACAGCAATATTGTATGATGATCAACTGTGAATAACAGCTATTTCAGCAATACTATGATCCAAGACAATTCTGAAGAACTTATGATGAAAAATGCTATTCATCTCCAGAGAAAGAACTGATGGAGTCTGAATGCAGAGTATACTTTCGCTTTACTTTCTTTATTTTTCTTGTTTGTTTTTTTTGTCTGTTTTTCTTTCACAGCATGACTTGCATGGAAATATGTTTTGCATGACTGCACATATATAACCTTGTATAAAATTACTTGCCTTCTCAGTGGAGGGGGAGAGGAGGAGGAAGGGAATTTGGAACTCAAAATTTGACAAAAAGAATGTTAAAAATTGTTTTTACATGTTATTGGGGGAAAAAATAAGAAAAAATAGTCTTTCCCACAAAGACTATAGATACTGGGCAAAGGAGAGAGACTGGCATCGAGTAGTACAAGCCTAGCAATGAATTCAGAATTCAGAAAGCTCTAGAAATAAAATCACGAGCTGGTTAGGAAAGCAAACTATGAAGGGATTGTAGTGCAATCATTTTTCCTTTCACTTTTGGTGGTTTTGGCAGCATCCATTTGCCTCACTGGGCTTTGAACAGCAAGCCACATCTTGCAAAGGGGTAGGGAATGAGTTCCTTGGAAAGTGAAAGTCATGTTCCCAAAGTAGGTAGGCTGTCAGGCCACAGGATGGGAGAGGGAAAAAGTTGTATGAGCATGCTCAAGAGATACCCTGACCTCAGTGGATGACTGATAGCTAACCCTACCTAGCTCCCCAGTGCCACCTACAGCCTATGCCTTAATTTTTTTTTCCCTTGTCTTACTGCTATAGCAAGCATTTGCAGAACTATATCAAATATTAGCCTGACATAATGGGATTACAACAACATCCTTCTTTTACCACAGATATAGGTACTGCCTTTATGTTTCTCCAAGTTCTTGGTTTTAGATAAATGTTGATCATATTAAGGAAAAATCCATTACTTCTTATGCTTTTTAGGATTTTAAATGCTACGGATAAGTTCACATACCTTGCCAGTATACTCTCCAAGGATGAGATGATATAGATCATGCATTGCATATTGATGCATGCATTGTCAGAGCTAGCTCAGTGTTTGGGAGGCTCTGAAGGAAAGTGTGGGAGAGAGGAGGTATTAAACTGATTACCAAACTGAAAGTCTACACAGCCATTGTGCTGTCTTTATTGTTGTATGCTTGTGAAACCTGGACAATATATCAATGCCACACCAGGACACTGAATTGCTTCCATCTGAATTGTCTTTGGATGATTCTGAAGATCACCCGGCAGGATAAAGTACCAAACACTGAGGTCCTTTCTCGAGCTGAACTGCTAAGCATTCAAACTCAACTCTAGAGAGCACAACTCCAATGGGCTGGACACCTTGTCTGAATACCAAACACACATTGCCTAAAAACACTATTTTACGGAGAATTGACACGAGGTGAGTGCTTACATGGAGGTCAGAAGTGATACAAGGACACTCTCAAAGTCTCCCTTAAGACCTTTGGAATTGATTGTGTGACATGGGAGACACTGGCTCAGGACCATCCAGCATGGCGTGCTCTCATCAGAGAAGGTGCTGTGCTTCATGGGCAAAGCAGAATTGCAGTAGCTCAAAAGAAATGTGAGAGGCACAAATTTAGGGCTAGCTCCACTCCAAATGTTCACGTGGACTATTTGTGCCCAACCTGTGGTAGAGCCTTCTGAGCTCCTATTGATTTGAGCAGTCACAGTTGGACACACTTTGACCCCCACATATTTTTTTTTCTTTTTTCTTTTTTTTTGTCTAGGCAATAGGGTTAAGTGACTTGCCGAGGGTCACACAGCTAGTGTCAAGTATATGAATCCGGATTTGAACTCAGGTCCTCCTGACTCCAGGGCCAGTGCTCTATCCACTGTGCCACTTAGCTGCCCTTGACCCCCATATATTGATGTCATTTTGGTCCTCTTTGTGCATGAAGGACAACAACCAACAACCATTGGTTTAAAAAAAATGAGTGTTGTGACTTGTCAAATGATTTTTGGTGGCATCTTTTGATGTAATCTTATGATTTTTATTGTTTTGTTATTAATATAGTCTACTATTCTTATAATTTTTCTAACGTTGAACCATCCATTGATTTATGGCATAAATCAAAGCTGGTTATAGTGAATGATCTTTTAAATATGTTGTGTAGTGTTTTCACTAATATTTTATTTAATATTTTTGCAACAATATTCATTAGTGATATTGGTATATAGTTTTCATTCTCTTCTTCTCTTTCCTTGGTTTGGATATCAGCACCATATTTGATTCATAGAAGGCATTTAGTAAAATGTGTTCTATTTCCATTTTTGAAAATAATTTTAAAAAAAATTTAAAAAAAAGAAAGAAAGAAAATAATTTATGTAAAATCAGAACTAGGACAGCTAGGAGGTACAGTAGATAGAGTATTGGGCCTGGAGTTAGCAAGACTCATCTTCATGAGTTCAAATCTGGACTCAGAAACTTACTAGTTGTGTGACCCTGCGCAAGTCACTTAACCCTATCTGCTTCAGTTTCCTCATCTGTAAAATGAACTGGAGAAGAAAACGGCAAACCACTCCAGAGTCTTTCCTAAGAAAACCCCAAATGGAGTCATGAAGAGTTGGACGTGACTGAAATGAATGAATAACAACAATATAGAAACTACTCATTCTTTGACTGTTTGATATAACTCACTTGTCAGACTGGGCCTGGATTTTTTTTTCTTTTAGGAATTCATTTATAGCTTGTTCAATTTCTGTTTCTGAGGTTGGGTTGTTTAATAAAATTTCTGTTTCTTAGAATCATAGTTCTAGAGCTGAAAGTGATCCCAAAAGACCTAGTTCAAACCCTTTATTTCACAGATGAGGAGACTGAGGTCGAGGGAGGTTAAAATGACTTATCCAACATCACCCAACAAGTGGCAAAGGTACAGCTTGAACCCACAACCTCTGCCTCCAAAAGCCAGCACTCTTTCCATTATACCAATCTACTTCTCACTTGTTCTATTTATATTTTTAAAATATTAATCCATTTAAGTTTTCAATTTGTTGGTGTGTGATTTAGTATAATAGCATATAACATTTCTTTTATTTCTTCCTCAGTTTTCTCCTTATTTCCCACCCAGCTACATTCATTTTGGACTTCTTTGCCTTCTTCTCCATGTCCCTGCCAGGTACTTTCCTCCCCCTTCCCCTCAGCTCTCTTTTATGTATTGTCTTCTCCTATTAAATTATAAGCTCCTTGAGGGTAGGGACTGTCTTTCTTTTTTCATATTTGTATCCCTAGTGCTTAGTACAGTAATCACTTTATAGACTATTGACTATTTCCTCTCATTTATTGTGAATTCCTTGTTTTAAATTTCTGATTTTGAGAATTTAATTTTCCTTTTCTTCCCTTTTTCCTCTCTAATTTTCTTTTTACATATATATATCATCAAATTTGTCTTTGAGTTTATCAAACACTATGCTGTTTTTTTCCCTGTATATCATGTAACTAATCTGTTCCATTGATCAACATCCCTTTTTCAATCAATTCCAATGATTACTACTTTGTAGTATAGTTGGAGATCTATGCTATTAAACTTCCTTCCTCTCCTACTTTTTTTCATTATTTCCCTGGAGATTCTTGCTCTACTGTATATAAATTTTGTTATTAATTTTTCTATCTATAAAATAGTTTTTTGTAGTTTGATTGGTACGGCACCAAATAAGGTACTTTGTCATTATTGTTGTGTTGGCTCAACCTACCCATGAGCAGTAAATATTTCTCTAATTATTTAGTCTATCTTTATTCCTGGAGAGTCTTTCATAATTTTAACATGGTTCTTAGGTGTATCTTGGGGGTCTTACAAAGTTATTTGGAAGCACTGAGAGGATAATAGGCTTGTCCATGACCGCAAAGTACATATGCTTCAGAGGCTGACTTGAACCCAGGTCTTCCTGACTCCAAGGTCAGCTCTCTATATATCTACTATACCATATGCCCTCTCACACCGGAAGAAAAGAAAAATACAAAGAAATACTGAGGTGAAGAGAAGGGAAGCTAAGGAAACTCAGGTCAGAGGATCAATAAACTCACATTAAACACTTTGCATAGTACAAGGCACCAAGATAAAAAAAACAACATAGTCTCTGCCCTTAAAAAGTTTACAATCAGGGGCAGCTAGGTGGTGCAGTGGATAGAGCTCTAGCCTTGGGGTCAGGAAGACCTGAGTTCAAATCCAGCCTAAGAAACACTTGACACTTACTAGCTGTGTGATCCTGGGCAAGTCATTTAACCCTGATTGCCTCACCAAAAAAAAAAAGTTTACAATCAACACGAAATGGATGTGACAATCTAAGAATAAAGAAGGCAAGGAAAAGACTAACACCTTGAGAAGAATAGAAAAAAGTTATGAAAAGTCATTATGAGAATGCCCTGGCGACCCAACTTTTGTTGTTGTGTTGGACTCTTCATGACTTCATTCGGGGTTTTCTGGACAAAGATATTAGAGTGGTTTGCCATTTCCTTCTCCAGCTCATTTTACATAAGAGAAAACTGAGGCAAACAGGATGAAGTGACTTGCCTGGGGTCACACAACTAGTAAGCTTCTGACTGGATTTGACCTCAGGAAGATATCTTCCTGACTCTGGGCCTGGCACTCTCTTCACTGAGCCACTTGGCTGCCCTTTGGGGGACCCAACTAAAGGGGAGTAAAAGAATTACTAAGTATCACTGAGGTCCCAGTGGAGGTGAAGTGTGACCTCATCTGGCTGACTCCCTCTATTAGATCTTTCTTCCTTTCTTGCTCTACCCTCTGCTGCTATTATTTAAATGCGCTTGCAAAGCACTTGCAGACATCACATGGAGTAGGTGCTACCCCCTGTAGGGTGGGTGCTAACAGTACTTTATGGAACCATCGATCAATCAAGATGTATTAGGTTCCTACTATGTGCCAGGCTCTGTGCTAAGTACTGGGGATCAAAGGACAAAGGCAAAACAGTCCTTACCCTCAGGAAGCTTACCTTCTAAAGGAGTCGGGCAGAGAGGAGACAACATGTACAATTATGAGTAGATCTATCCATCCATCTATCTATTTATCTATCTATCTATCTATCTACCTATTTATCTGTCTATCATCTATATCTAGTTGGCAAATCTAGCCATCAGGCCATTTATTGGTGTCCCAAAAGTCATAGTGAGGTTTTAAACTTTAATAGCACTAACACTTCAATTACCCTAAGATTTTTGGGACTCACTGGGACAAATATAACATATGCACGCCCTCAAAATGAATATAGTCAGTTCTGCTATAATGTTGCAAAAACACAAATTGGTTCCAATGTGACTGATGCATTAGGGCACATTTTAAGCATAACATGAATTCCAAGTTTGCGTCTGCTCACTTTCTTCTGGGAGAAACAGTGAGAATGCAAAAAAATGGCACCACTTCACACTAATCCACAAACTGCAAACTCATTTCCACAAGCAAAATTCAGGTCTTTTTCAAAGTAAAGTGCCATATTTATTATATATCTCCTAGTGCAGCATGAGCTGAGGGTAGTAGAGAGCTACTCTGAACCATCCTTTCCTTCCACCATGGCCCCTGACTCCTGGAGTTGAGTTCTGTCCAACTGGCAGACTTTGCCAGTCAGGCTAGTGGAACAAAGAGCAGGTTGAGCAGCAGACTAAGGCTGGAGATAGTCCAAGGCCACAGACACTGCCACTATTTATTGTAGTATTTATGTATTTCTTAACCATTTAACATGTATAAAAATGTGCTACCATTTTAAAGTTCATAAACACACCTATATATGCATATATGTGTATATATGTACATATGTATGCATATATGTATATACCTATGTATCTATATCTATAGTTTGATATCTGAATGACACTAATGAAGTTTGGGGGCATTGTGCCGCTAGCCTCATTTTCCCCATAAGCCCTGTGATTTGGTGTGTGATTTTGCATAGCTTGGTGCTTTTTGGGGAACACATCCGTCATGTTATAGCAGAACTGACTGACAAGGTAGCTTGGGGAGGGAGGGCACTAGCAGCTTTGGGGGGAATCAGGAAAGGCTATAAACTGTACCTAAGGATGGGCCCCATATTGACTTATAAAACCATCTATTAATATTAACTGTTTTATTGATTTTTCCTTATTTTGTTAAATATCTTCCAATTACATTTTAACTTGATTTGGCCACACATGGGAGTGTTGTGGGCTGCGTGTTTGAAACCTCTGGTCTAGAAGATGATATTTGAATTGAATCTTGAAGGAAACCAGAGGTTTGAGAGGCAAAGATGAGAAGGGAGCGCTTTCCAGGCATGAAGGACAGCCAATGGAAAGGCACAGAGATGGGCAGCTAGGTGACACAGTGGATAGAGTGCTGGGCCTGGAATCACCAAGATCTAAGCTCAAATCCAGCCTCAGATACTTACTAGCAGCTATATGACCCTAGGCAAGTCACTTAACCCTGTTTGCCTCAGTTTCCTCATCTACAAAATGATCTGGAGAAGGAGATGGCAAACCATTCCAAGTGTCTTTGCCAAGAAAACCTTAAATGGGGTCACAGCGTCAGAAATGAATGAAAAACAACTAAACAACAGATTTAGAAACTGAGGCCCAGAAACATTATGTGATTGATCCAATGTCATTCAGCTGATAAATGGCAGATCAGGGACTTTTGACTCAAAGTCCAGTAATCTTTTCATTATACCAGTCTGACTCTATAGAACAAAAGAACTCCCATGATGGAGAAGAGAGTTCATAAGACACAGGTCTCCAAAGAGAAGAAACCAACCTCCAAATCTAAATCTATTTTTATTTGAAGTTTGCTTGAGTACAAGTCATCATCATTGTTATGATCTCATCATCATCAATATGCAGAATTATAAAAGAACTGTACCAGAGAGGTATAAAAATATGCAGTTTGCTTTAGATAATGACCCCTGAATCACCAAGCTTTAAAAATACACAAAAGATTTGCACAACATTGGCTTTTGACATTGATAATGGCTCTTATAAAAATGTAAAGCTAAAACAGAAATTTACACTCCAGAGAAAGGACTGTGATAAACAATGAACACACAACATTCCACCAATTAACCATCCATTTAGCAAATAAGACAGTGACACAGAATTTTATTTTTTAAACAAAAAAAAAAAATCACATAAGACTTTAAAACTTTACCCGATTAAGTAATCTGCCATTCTAAAAAAAACAATTACGACTCATCCACTCCACCTAAAGACACAATAGCATTTCCTCCTTTTCCAGTTTAAAAACAGTTAGCAGTGTAATAGCACAAATTTGCCTGCGGCCCTCACACTTTAACCAGTTACAGTTTCAGGGTAAAAAAATTAAATAAATACACATAAAATAAATAGATAATTGCAAAAGAATACCGTGTAAGTTCTATGTCAGAACACGTTAATGCTTCTCAGGTGTGAAGGGATTTTTTTTCAGTCACAGCTTTGAGGACATCGAAAAGGAATACTGCAGAGAAATCTGCCACAGAGCAGGCAACAAGTAAGAACAAGCAGGCTCCCTGCTACACACAGCGTCAAGTTTTATTGCTTATGAAAGGAAAGAATAACAACAACGACGACAAAGTTTTGCCATTAATTCCAGGGCCAGGCTTAAGAAGATCTAAACGAGAGGCAGCTAGGCGGCGCAGTGGATAGAGCACCGGCTCTGGAGTCGGGAGGATCTGAACTCAAATCCGGTCTCAGACCAGACACCACTTGACAATTACCAGCTGTGTGTGACCCTGGGCGAGTCACTTAACCCCAACTGCCTTGCCAAAAAAAAAAAAAGAAGAAGAAGAAGAAGAAGAAAAAGATCTAAACAAAAAATGATTAAATAGGGCTGCAGTTAACATGAGAATTTGCCCTGCTCTAATTGCCCCAAGATGCACTCCCTTCCTTCTTTCTGGTTAGACTCAGAATATCGGAGCTGTAAAGGATTTTAGGGGTCATGGAGCCAAATCCCCTAATTTGACACAGGAGCTCAAGCGCCTCCTTGTGCTCTACTCTGGCTGGGGGAAACAAATAATCTCTTCTAAATCGTTTCCTTATACCTTGACTTAAATTTTTAGGATTGAAACTAAGGTGGAAATTGTTCTGTACTTAGAGCCAGAGACGTGTTTCTTTAGTTTCTAAAACCAGTAGAGATCTCTCATTCCATTATCGCCCCTCTTCTAGTGACCTACCTCCACCCTCCAATACAAAGTCAATCGGCTCCTAACAGTTTGTTCCCGATCCTCATACGCCCTGCCACTCAGAAGGCGGCTGGCCAGAGTTTAAAACAGGCGCTTCATAATGAGTCGTCTAGCATATGCTCAATGGATAAAGGATTTACTTGATGCCTCCTGGCTTCAAAGACACCATAAAACCTCCCTCTGATAACACTTGAATACTGCAGTCTTCCTCAATCCTCAAAGAACCTCAAAGTCTGAAGGAACCTCTGATCTATTCTGACCAGTACATGACCAGGAATCCCCTCTCTCCCCATTCTACTTTAGGATAGTTCAAATTGTTGGGAAATTTTTCCTTCAAGGAAGCAGAAATCTACTTCACTCTATCTTCCGCTCATTGGTCCTAGTTCCACCCTTGTTCCTCTCCAGCCCCACTGTCTTGCAGGGGAGTCAGCCTAGTGGTACAAAATCAAACCTGGCTGGTAAAAGGAAGGAGGTGCTGTTAACTCCTGTTAGATGGATAGACCTTTGGATTCCTTACTCCCACAACCTGTTTTTTCCCTTCTTGGGACCTTCCAAAGTCCTATATATCAACCACAAACAGCAGATGAACAAGAACCCCAAAGTCCAAAAGAGGTTTCTTCAGCAGAAGGATAAAGGCAGATGCAGCCTCTTTCAAGGCCTCATGACCCTTGCCCATTTTATACACGGAGCCCTGACAGACGAAGGGCCCCAGCAGCCTTGAATTTCCCTTTGGTAATAAGAAGCCACTTCTTTCACTTCCAAAGGTTCAGTATCCTCCCGCTCTGGCTGCAGAACGGGGCAGGCAGTCCAAGGCACTTAATATCAGAAGCACAGCTTCTCTCTCATGGCTCTGTGAGCCAAGGGGATTCCAAACGCTGGGTCAAAAAGCCCAATCCCTTAGTCCTCACATTCGCCCCTCTATTGGGAATAGAGAGGACTTTCCTTTCTCAGAGGCCATCGTTTGTCACTGGGGGCCCCAGTTCTGTGGCCTCTTGGAAATAGTAAGGCTGGAAGAGCCTCTCTTGGCTACACAGTTCCATGGCTCGGTAGGTATGGGAGAGGAGGTGGGGGAACCGCGATGTGAAATAATGGACAAAATCATCAGGGATAGAGCCCAGTGTCTCCTGCACGGCCTCAGGGAGCTCCCGGTAGTGGTGCTTCTGTGGAGAGAACACACAAAGTCAGAAACGTTTTAGCTTGGCCGATTGGGAATTCCATTGAATTTAACAAGCCTGGCTAGGATTCCCTAACTGAAGCCCAAGTGTCTGCCAGGTCAGAATCTTCTCCTTGCAAAACTGAAATTACTTTAAAAGTTTTAACCATTAAACTCTTCACCAGGTGCAAATCAGACCAGACCATTAAGTACCTTTTATGTACAAAGTGCCGGGCATACAAAACCAAAACAGGCCCTATTCTTAAGAAGCTACATTTTATTGAGGAGAAACAATAGATATGTATGTAATATACAGACGTATGAAAATAAAATACAAAGTAGTTCTATATCAGTAAATATATATATATAAGTAAATATATATGTTACACACACACACATACACACACACACACACATATACACACACATAAAGTAATATCACAGAGGCAGGGTGAAATCACAAAAGACGGTGTATAGGAGGTGGAGCTTGAGCTGAGGCTTGAAGAGAACAAGGGATTCCAAAAGGTGGAAATGACGACAGAGTACCCCAGGCAAGGGGAAGAGTTTCAGCAAAGGTATGGAGGTGCAAGATGGAATCTCACATATGAGGAAACATCAGCTAGACCAGTTTGGCAGGAACATAGAGTGCAGGATGGGAAGTAATATGGAATCAATGACAAGTTTCATTTGCTCTGAGGGACATTTAGAAACCCTTTTTAACTATATAGAGAGGGAAATGTTAATGACCTTTTTTTTTTTTAAGTCTAGCCTTTTTCTTAGATTCTTAGGCAAAAGAAAAAGAAACAATAAACAATCAACCCCTCTCCTGGCCTTGTTTGACTTCCCCAGGCCATTCCAGGAGGCTGTCTTGTATTGGACAAGTCAACCTTGGAAAAACAGGAAGAGAAAGAACTGCACTACAAAGGCCTACCAACCCATCAGTCCTTATTTAGGAATGGGGCAGATGGCCACAATAATCAACACTCAACAGAGTTCCAACTGACCCCAAGGTTCACCAAGAAAATAACCAAGGATTATTGAGCCTTAGGAAAACTTATACTAAGCTAAGAAGCTTGTGTCTTTCACCTCTACCAAGCCTTCAACGTTAGGACTGCTCTTTAACTGTATCATCTGAAAAAATGCCATAAACCCTCAAGGGAAGATTTGCAACATATGACCAGCTGGACAACTTGCCTCTCCTGTGCTTTCCCAGGGACTATAGCCTGAGCACCCAGAAACATGATCAAGTGCCCTGTCATCATAGGCATTTACCCAGCCAACTTTTTGAGGGTACTTGACCTTGGATCCAAGTTTACACGTATCAGGTACATCTAGGTAGAGAAAGCCACAAAAAAAGCTGGCAAAGGGATAGTGATTGCTATATACACAAGCATCAGAGAGACCAGTCCTACGATGCCTTAGTTATGTGTTTCAATATTACTGGAGAAAATGGTAGTTTAGTGAACGAAATAATCTGTCTCCTTAGCCAATCAAAGCAGGGATTTGGCAGGCCCACTGGTACCAACGTGCGATTTGGGAAAATGAGGAGCCTCTGTCTACTTCCTTCAGTCCGGACATCCCTGCCCTTGCAAACTCTTTACCTTATTTCTCATAGCACGGAGAAGATCTCTTACAGAACCCCCTTTATATGTTCTGAATTTTCGAAGATCTGGAAAGGGAAAAAGACATAATGGTGAAAACAAGCTTAATATATGAAAAACAGTATCAAAAACTAAGATCTAACATGATATGTAATAAGAAAATATTAGACTGAGGTAAAGTATTGTCCACTGTCACCACTCTTTATTATTTAATAAGACAAGAAAAAGAAACTGAGGTAATAAGCCCAGTCAAAGAAGGGGCAAAAGTGCCTTTATTTGCAGATGTCATGATGGGATTCTTAGAGGATACCAGAGATCAAAAGAAAAATTAATCAAAATAATTAGTCCTTTCAGTAAAATAGTATTATATAAATAAACCCCCACAAGTCAGTCTTTCTGAATATTATCTACAAAATCCAGCAGAAGGAAATAAAAGAAGTTTCATTCAAATTAATGATAAAATGCACAAAACATCTAGAAGTCTACCTATCAAGACACACTCGGGACTCACATGACTAAAATGACAAAATACTCTTTCCAGAAATAAAGGAAGACTTAAGTAATTGGAGGAATATTCAGTGGTCATGCTTGGGCTGTGCCAATATAATAAAAATGATAATATTACCTAATTTATTTACCTAGATTTAGTGTCATATCAATCTATTTTATACAAGTAGACAAAATAGTAACAAAATCCATCTAGAGAAACAAAAGGTTAAGAATCTCAAAGAAAATAATTTTTTAAAAGTAAGAATGAGGGAGGCTTAGCATAACCAGATGGCTAAAAAGAGAAAAGTTAATCAATGGAACAGATTAAGTAAAAAAGACCCAGAGGCTATCAAATATAACAGCCTAGGGTTCAACAAACCCAAAGACATTGATTACTGGGAGTATGGACTCTCTATTCAACAAAATATGGAAACTGGCAACTGGAAAACCTGGAAATCAGTTTGGCAGAAATTAGGTTGAAACACAAAATCTTTTACCCTATATACAACATAAGCTCCAAAATTGATTCGTGGCTTAAACATTACATCATAAAAAATCGGAGGAGAATGGGAGGTGACAGTTTGCACAACTATGTCAATGTGTAAAATTCTTAATTAAACAAAGGAATAGAGGTGATTATAGAAGATAAAATGGACAGTTTTGATTATGTAATATTGAAAAGCTTTTACAAGAACAAAATGAATGCTGCTATAATTAAAAGAAAAACAGTTAACTGGGAAAAGTTTTTAAAGCAACTATCTCTCATAAAGACACAGAAGGAACTGATACAAATATACAAGACTAGGAACCATTCCCCAGTGGTCAAAGGATAAAACGGTCAGTTTTCAAAACGAGAAATTAAATTTATCAATAGCCATATGAAAGACTGTTCCAAATCACCAATAATAGGAGAAACGGGGGAGCAGTATGATCCTAAATTGTGTTATTGCTTGCCCCAGATAACCAGCTGTTTTTTTGTGCATCTCCAGGTATATCAACTAGATAAACCAAGCAATAAAGCTGAGTTGATACAGGTGGAGAGGTGAAAGTGGTCTCTTTCTTCAGTAACTCTACCTTTCTCCCTTTTCTGCTTATCTTGGGCCCTTACATGTATTCATCCAAGACTGTTCAAGTGCTGCCATCTCCTGGAGGCCTTTCCCAGCTGCTAGTGCCATCCCCACTGAAGTTAACATCAGTTAATTAATAAGGAAGGGTTCCATAGATACATGAAAAATTTTAGCAACCTTTTTTTATAGTGTCAAAGAACTAGAAAGAAAGTGGTTGCCCATCCTTTGGTCAACGGCTGACAAACTATGGTTTCTAAATGTAATGGCTGTTGGTGTTCAGTCGTTCTCAGCCATGCCTGACTCTTTGTGACCCCATATGGAGTTTTCTTGGCAAAGATACTGGAGTGGTTTGCCATTTCCTTCTCCGGCTTATTTTACAGATGAGGAAACTGAGGCAAACAGGGTTAAGTGACTTGCCCAGGGTCACACAGCTAATGTCTGAGGACAGATTTGAATTCAGATCTTCCTGACTCCAGGCACAGTGCTCTATCCACTTTGCCACCTAGCCACTCCCTAATGTAATGGACCTAAGTTCAAACCTGACCTCAGATACTCTAGCTGCATGACCCTGGGCAAGTCACTTAACCAGAGGGATAATAATAACATCTACCTCCTAGGTTTGTTGTGAAGATCAAATGAGAAAATCTTTGTAAGGCATTACCTGTCTGAAGCGGAACAGTTATGTTTTCCCTCCAGTCCATTTTGACCACTCTTCTCCCTCCTCTTTCTAACTGCTTCACTATGGGACCATCTAAGGCCTCCTTCTCTATCCGGTCACTCACGTCCTGTAAGAGAATCAAAGAGACAACACAATGAAGGACAGGTTTTCTGATATGTGGAGACTGAAGATGGACATATCGAGTCACAGAATGCCCAGAACACCCTGAGTGAGTTACGTCTGTCCCAGGATGGTCCAGTCTAGCTCAGAAGAAGAAGCAAAGGGGTGCAGAGGATCTGCAGTTAGAGGACCAGGGTTCAATTTGTCGAGTTACCTGTGTGACCTTGAGTAAGTCACCTGGACTTTTGAGGCCTCGGTATCCTCAACTGTAAAACAAAAGTTAAACTTGATGATCTCTAAGGCTCTAGATTTTAGTCTATGATATTAAGCAGAATCTGTGCATTGTGTACTTGCTGTTTTCTGCTTCTGGCTATGTTCCTGCCAAGTAGTGGCAAGATGAATATTGGCTTGGGGGCAGCAAGGTGGTACAGCGGATAGAGCACCAGCCTTGGAGTCAGGAAGACCTGAGTTCAAATCTGGCCTCAGACACTTGATATTTTCTAGCTGTGTGACCCTGGGCAAGTCACTTAAACCCAATTGCCTCAAAAAAAAAAAAAAAGAATACTGGACTTGGAGATAGGAGGCTCATTTGAAAACCTTGGCTCAGCTACTTATTATTTTGAATTACTGGCCTCACCTGTCTAGGTCTCAGTTTCTTATATATAAAAGGAGACGGTTTGCAACAGAGATAGAAAGAGGAATTCTAATCCAAATAATTACATGATGTATTAAATATTCGAGAGTCTGTTTACCAAGACCCAAAAGAACGATTTGATTTCATCAAAACTATTTGCTACTGGTTAAAAAGTAAGAGAGGATGATCAACAACAGCAAACGAACATGGTAGCCCAGGATCTGATACCCCAAAGTCTCCAACTCTGGGTAAGATCTCGTTATTCAACAAGAACTGCTGGGAGAACCAGAAAGCGGTTTGGCAGAAGGTAGGCAAAGGCCAGCATCTTATACCACATACCAAGACAAACTCCAAATGGATCGATGCTTTAGACAGAAAAGGTCAGGTCATAAACAAATTAGGGGCACAAGAAAGAAAATGCCTTTCAGATCTGTGGATAGGGTAAATGTCCACGATCAAAAAAGGGAGAAAAGGGATTACAGAAGATAAAATGGGTAATTTTAATTACATAAGATTTAAAAGTTTTTGCACAAACAAAACTAATGCAGTTAAAATTAGAAGGGAAACAGTTGAATGAAGGAAAAAAATCTTTGCAGGTGATTTCTTTGATAAAGGTCTCATAGACAGGTTATATAAGGAGCTGATTCAAGTTTTTAAAACTTAAAAGCCATTCTCCAAGTTTGGTCAAAGGATATGAATAGGCATTTTAAAAGGCAGAAATCCAAGTTATTAACAAGCAGATGGAAAATACTCCAAATCACTAATAATTAGAAAAATTCAAAATAAAACAACTCTGTGGTATTGAATTTATTACATACTTGAAAAGAAACGTAAGGTACACACACAACAGAGATTCACAGCTTCACATAAAACCCACTCCTAATCTATTGTGTATATGGAAGTGCTTATTTTAGATGATGTTTGTAAAACTCAGAATAAAGAAAAATGGGAAAGAAGAAAAAAATAAACCTTAAAACGCCATAAAAAGATAATAAAAATAAAATGAGGTGAATGGGCACACAACATCTATAAAGGTGTTTCTTCCAGCTTGAAATCCTACGATATTAAGAATTTTTTTATGTGTGTATACACCCCCAAAGAAATGCATTTCTATAGACATACATATAGCATGTAATTCATAATATAGCATTTATATAATACATGTAAATACTTATATGTGCATATATACACACATATACATCATAATATAATTATATATGTATATATGTGTGTACGTACACACGCACACACACACACACACACACACACACACACACACAATGATTTTACTTCTCCTACTCAATAAACCCAGTGTCTTCAGTTCTCCTGGCAAAAGCACTCACTGTATACCAGAACTACACCATTATTCCCTTGCGTCTGTTCTCACTGCAAAGGTTCCACAGTTTCAGTGGATTGCCCCTAGGAGAAAATACAAACTCATATCCAAAACACAACCTGTTGCTTCGCACTCCCTACCATAGCCCATACCTCTTCCAAAGTTCCCTGTTTCTGCTGAGGATACCAGCATCCTTCTAGGCTCAAAGGTCCGCAACCTCTCAGCAGTGTCCTGTCCTCTTTTCTTCCTTCTCCCCACATGTCCCATCAATTACCAACTTGCTGTCTCTACCTCTGTAACATCTCTCACATCCATCCCAATTCCCATTATCCTTATAGTCACTGCCTTGGTTTGGACCCTCACCATCTCTAGGCCTTGACTGTTGTAATTATGTAGCCTCCTAATTGGTCTCCTTAAGTCTTTCCCCTCTCTAATCTATCCATCACAGTTGCCAGTGATTTTCCTAAAACACAGGTCTAAGGATCTTAGTTCCCCTACTCAATAAGCTCCAGCGCCTTTATGATACAATATTATAATATTATATTATAAAATAATATATTTTATAAATATATATAAATATATTTTATTTATAAATAAATATTTAAATATATTTTATTTATAAAATATATTTCTAAAATATGTACTATAATATATAAATATAAAATATATATCTAAAATATATAAAATTTCATAAAATAATATAATATAATAACAATTATATATATATGTGTATATATGTGTATACACACACACACACGCACGCGCACACACACACACAATTACATATACACATATCGCTTTAAGGTTTGTAAAGCACTTTCCATATTTTATCTTATTTGATCCTCATGATACCCTGGTGAGGCAGGGGTTATTATTATGCCCATTTTACAGATGAGCAAACTGAGATTTAGAGAGATCCTGTGATTTGCCCAGGATCACAAAACTAGAAGGTGGCTTACCTGATGTTCTTGTACATGATGTGTCGTCTCCAGCCTGTGTATTTTTGCATGGGCTGTCCTAAGCTTGAAATACTCTTCTTCCTCACTTCTGTCCCTTGGAAGCCCATACTTTCCTTCAAGACTCAGCTCAAGTGCCACCTGAGGCCTTTCTTACTCTCACATTGTTGGTGATTTCCTCCCCTCCCCCACCCCATCCCAATAAAATTACTTTTTATTTATTCTGTATATATCTGTATACAAGTTGCTGCCCCCAGTAGAATGTAAGATTCTTGAGAACAGGTTTCTTTGTACACTCTGGATACAGAAGATGTGCCTGTCACAGAGCCTGACACAGAAAATGCTTAATGAACATCTGTTGAATCAAATTGAATTGTCAAATTAAAGGTTGAGGACCCAAACACAGAAAATGAATATTCTGAGTGAAAGCTTTTGACTTCACGGTCAAAAGCTGTGTTCCAATGTTCCAATGTTTTTCAGTGTTTCAATTTTCCTCTGGAAGCCTGGAACACATTAAAAACATGGACACACACACACACACACACACACACACACAAATATACATGCACAGAAAACAATACCTGAAAGAACTGTAGCTGCTTTTCCAGGCCCCAGAAGAATGGGTGTTTCAGCACGTGTTTGGCTGAGGGCCGTTTCTGAGGATCCATAGCAATCATTTTTTCTATTAGTTCATGAGCAACGATGTCTTCTACATGGGAGGAAAAGAAACCCACATATCACTCACTAGTCACTAGCAACTGACTTGACTCTAGTGCCTGTAAGTACCACCTGCTAAGCCAGGTAAAGATATTAGTCCCAAGGAATCTCAGGGATCAGAAAAAAAAGAAACTCAGGCACCACACAAAGAGTTACACAGGTCACAAAGATGGGACAATCTCATACATTCTGAGCTAGACCATGGACAGAGAGCTTTCTTTGTTGTAACTCCACTAAGCAGCACCTAGGCCAGCGCCTGGCGCATAATACCTGTTTAATAAAGACTTGTTGACTTGCCAAGCACCAAGGGTTGTTAGAGTCCACTTGAGCTAGGGGTTCTTAACCTGGAATCCAGGAATTTGATTTTTTAATATTTTGATAATGATATTTCAATCTAAATTGACTTTCTTTGTCATTCTAAGTATTTTGTTTTATGTATTTAAAAACATTATTTTGAGAAGGGGACCATGGGCTTCACCAGCCTCCCAAGGGGGTCCAAGGAACAAAAATGGTTAATGCGGTCAAGGGCATGCTGGGACATGATTATTTTCCTTTGTTCTTGAAGAAGACCAAAATGACATCTCTATGTTGGGGTCAAGGTACAGGACGTCTGACTGTGGCTGATCAGACCAACACAAGCTTGGAAGACTCTACCACAGGTTGGGCATAAATAGTCCCACGTGGACATCTGGAATGGAGACTGCTCTAAATATGCCTCGCACAAAAGATGGTCAGATGGTGACCTTCAGGATGGCAGAAACAATTCTGAGCAGTGTAACCACCTATGTTTCCTCGGTGGTTGGAGAGGGCACCCAGGCAGCTGAATGAACTACACACCTTGGCTGTTGTCATGACTTACCATGCTTCTCTGGGTGCAAACAGTCAAGGCTGTAGGCACCAAGCAAGATGTTGGCTTGCCGCTGCAGGGACTTGCCAAATGGATGGTTGCCATCGGATATCACATAGTAAAAGACACAACCCGCAGAGAAAATGTCCACTGTGTAAGTCTGGAAAAGGAGACAGAGCTTATGAGCAACACTCTTTGCTTGACGAATTCACTCATTCACTTCACAAGCATTTTTAAAGCACCTTCCGGGTGTCAGGCACTCTGTTAGGTTCTAGAGATACAAAGACAAAAATGAAAGTCTGCCCTCAGGGAACTTACACTCTACTTTGGGGTAAATTTCTACCCAACTCAATCAAGTGTCACCTCTTCCAGAAATTCCTCCCCAGGCCTCTTCATTTGCAAAATCACCCTCCTTCCCACAACCAAATGAGACAATGTATGTAAAATACTTTGAAACCTTAAAGCATTTTACACACACACACACACACACACACACACATATTTACTATAATTTCAGGTAGCATTTGATTTTGTAACTTTCTGATGCATTTATTATATAATATTGTATATTATAGTTATATGTTTTAGCATCTTATTCCTCTATTAGATTTTAAGTTCCATGAGAGCAGGAATGTCATCTCATCTTGTTTCTCTCCTGAATTAGGACTCTGAATACATTACATTAGATACTTAATAAATTTGTATTGTTTGTATTATTACTCATCACTTGGGGGAAAGGGAAAGGAATACGCATTTATATAGCACCTACTATATTATATGCCAGGCATCTGCTAAGAGCTTTACAGATACTATTTCATGTAATCCTCATGATAACTCTGGGCAATAGTTGCTATTATTATCCCCATTTTATAGATGAAGAACCCAGGTAGAAGGTAAGTGACTTGCCCGGGGTCACACTGCTAGTAAGTGTCTGAGGCAGATCTGAAGTCAAGTCTTCCTGACTGCAAGCCCAGTGCTATTATTATCCCCATTTTACAGATGAGGAAACTAAGGTTGGGAGCCATTAAATGATTTGTCCAGGGTCACAAAGCTAGTAAATGTCTGAGGCCAGATCTGAAATCAGGAAGAGGAGTCTTCCTGGCTCCAACTGGGCCTGGTGCTCTATCTACTGTGCCACCTCGCTGCCCCACTTATTCTTTAGGGGATCACAAAACCATAGAATGTGAGAGGGGTTGGAGATCATCTAATCCAACCTCCTCATTTTAAAGATGAGGAAACCGAAGCCCAGAAAAGGGAAATGATTTGTTCAAGTTCACATAGCCTTGTTGGGATTTGAACTTGGGTCTTCTGATGCCAAATCTAATGCTTTTTCATTAGTGACCCCAGGCTGAGCTTGATGGGGTGATTGAGAAAAGGATGAATCCTAATCCTTATTCCCTGTTGTGATAGATGATTAGTTGGACCCCTATTTTATTCCAATCAGTATTAATCAATTTGATATGATTCCACAGGGGTAGTGATTATAAGTTCTATATATTAGGCCCCAGAGCCGTGGACTGCAGATTGTAAGTTCACTTGCTTAATCATAAGAAGCTAACTCGATGACCTCCACCCTTGTTTTTGCCTTGTTATGGTGACCAAGCCCAGCATGGCAGAGGTGACTCAATGACACGGAAAGTCCCCCAGCTATTTTTGTTGCCCCTCTATCCCTTGTTACCCCTCTATTGCCCAACATGGGGAGATGGCCATGAGCACTTGGCCAACGAGTGACCCTGCCTGCCAGCCTGTGGCCTGCCTGTCTATCAGCCCATTGGCCCATGGAGATGTTTTGACATCTGTTTATCAGCCCAGCCCATGGGTCTGTTCTCTGGCTCAGTGGGACCTCTTTAAAGGTCAAGGTACATCTGTCAAGGTCTGCTCATCCACTCCTTTGTCAACTAAGGGTATTTTGTATTTTGTGTAGACCCTCCTGGAGGATCAAGGCCAAGATCTATCAACCAATAAGAATCTGTATTTTACAGTGCCTCTTCTGTACCACCTGGGTATCAAGCCCTATAAGACTAAGACCCTAGAGAAAGGGGGCATCTCAGACCATGAGGAAGATCTGAGGTCACTTCATTAGACGGAGCCGTGGACCCTTTAATAAAGTGCTGTTGGCTTGGAGCTGTGCCTCAATTTCTTTTATTGTAGGTTGGGCACTTTTGGACCCCATCTCTCCCCTCTTTTATCTTTCAGCAGCTATAACCATCATGAAAAACTATATGCACACTCACCAAATCTACTTCCTCAAATTCTAAAACCTTCTTCCCCTTTAATTCTAAAGTACAGTGAAGCAATATGGGTAGGGGGCAAGAAATCAGTAAGTCAAACTTTTCTTAGAAGCTCCCTGTTATGGAAAAAACAAAACAAAACAGGCTTTTCCAAGTCTGCCACAGGTTGGAGGCCAGAGGAATATAAAAGATAGTGCCCCAATGTCTTTACCCAAGTCATTGATAACATTGACCAACAGCACAGGGCCAAGCACAGATCCCTGGAATACTCCATTACACCTATGGATTAAAGTTCCTATAATATTTACTCATATATGGTGACAAAAACAGTGCATATATGAAGAAATAATCAGCACACTGGATAAGATGCTTTCATGTTAACTACAAGAACCAATTATTTTAATTATATTGATAGTTAAGCTGTACATGATTTTCTTTGACACTTTAAATGTATTCAGTGGATTAAATATGGCTCTTATAAACCATCCTATAATTGTATTAAAACACTTCTTAAATAAAGTACCAGGATTGTCATTTCTCAAAAAAAACCCAAAACAACCCCCTCCAAAAAAAAACCCTTAAAAACTTCTTTGTGCCACATTGAAATTGACTTATTAACAGCTAATTTGTCAACTAGTTGTGAATCCAGCTAAATATCTGTTTCCTACTTTTCCAGCTTCTCCACAAGAATGGCATGAGATACTTTATCAAGTGTTTTGTTAATTGGGTAAAGTACTGGCAGTAATAGTAGTAGCAAGAGTAATTATTATTATTAATTGATCAATCAATCAACATTTATTTAATACCTACTATGTGCTAGGCACTATTTTAAGTACTGGATTATTATTATTTAAAATAGAATAATTATTATTATAACAACCAGCATTTTCATAGAACTTTCAGGTTTGCAAAGTGCTTTACAAATATCCCATTCTATCCTCACAACAATCCTGGGAGGTAAATAGTATCATCCTCATTTTACAGATGAGGACAATGAGGCAAACAGAGCTTAAGTGACTTGCCCAGGGTCACACAGTTAGTAAGTATCTAAGGTTGGATTTGAACTCAAGTCTTCCTGACTCTAGGCCCAGCATCTATCCCCTGTAACACCTACTTGTAGAAAGACAGCATGACTGGGCTGAAGCACAGTGGAGACAAAATCTGTGTCATTTTCACTAAATGTTTTAAAGTCTCACTGGGCACTTGGAAGGCCCCAACTTCATCAGGCAGTAGCCTCATAGAATCTCAAGCTTCCTCCAAAGCCCAGATCAAGTACCAGCTGGCAAGGTAGGCAGAAACCTGACTTTCCAATATTTGGGAATTCTTGATGTTGTACTTGAGAATCTCTACCCTGGAGGTAGATATAGCTTGTCTAATGTAGGTCGTGGGTATTCAGAGAAAGATCTGCTACTCACCGGATTATCCTTGCAATCTTCGCTCAGCATCTCTGGAGCAATCCATCCCTCAGTGCCTGGTACCCCGGAGCGGCGGCTAAAACTGTGCCTACCTACTGCCAGCTTCTTGCAGAGGCCAAAGTCGGAGATCATAGCCTTGATCTTGCCATGTGCATTGGGCATGGAGAGAAGGATGTTGTGGGGTTTCAGGTCTCTGTGAACTAATGCAAAATTCTGGGTTAGCCCAATGTTTGTTAGTCACAACATCTGGTACCATCCCACAGTAATATAGCATCGGATCCCCCTCACCAACTTTCTTTGAGGAGTTATTTTAAAGTTGTTTGGAGGGGAATGTTGGGAGAGTTCAGCTGAGTTGCTGCCCGTACTACTCCGCCATCTTGGCTCCCCTCTCCTAACTTTCTAATGTACTGTCAGCCACTTCCAGGTGTCCTGGCTTCCAATATTGTACGACTCCTTTATAGGAAGTGATTCAGGCTTAGGGTAAACCACTTCAAAATGAAGTTAGGAGCACAATTTCTCTCCTCTTTCTGTCCCGTCTGCTGGCACCTTAAATTTAACACGATGTCCAGAACAACATATCCCCTGCTGGAGTAGATACTCACCAGCTATGTGGCAAAATGGTCAAACTGAGTCAAATACCAGAGGAACTCAGAGTGGCCACCTTGGCAACTGTGCAACAAGGAAAGGCCCGCAACAACCTGACACTGAGTCCAACAGGGAGGGAGTCTCACCAATGCTGAGGGAGTGAAGGTAAGCAAGTCCCGATGTTGTCTGCTGCAACAAGGTGATGGGTTCTAGGCCAAGGTGAGCAAAGTCCTTCTGTTCCACATACTGTAGTAATAATAATAATAATGGTGATGATGATGATTATAATAATAATAATGATGATGATGATAGCTATCATATGATTTTCTATTTGTATGGTATGTTATGGCTTTCCAATGCAGGCTTTAAGAAAGCCCATTGGGATTCAAACTGGAGCTACTTGACTATACCTTTAAACCCAAATCTTTCTGGCTCTCACTGATTGGCCAATAATAGGTCCCAGGCCAAGGCTCACTTGTTCATTGTTTGAGTTTTGATGGCTCAGAGTGAGTGTAAATTGTTTCTGTTTCTGTTCTGGCCAGAAACTCTGAAGGTCTTCCCCTCCCAGATTAATTCTTTTCTGAAGGCAAACTAAGCCATCTTTTGCCTCCATTCTTACCGAACCTTTAATTACAGAATGGGCATTGCCTCAGACAAACTGATACCTGGGAAAGACCTTAGCTTAAAAAAGCCAAGGTCATCCACTGCATCCAGGGTCATTGCCAATTGTCTTGACCTATGTCTTGACACTGGACTCCACTCTCTGGAGGAGAGAGTGAGGCTGATGATGTGGCAGCCCTGTCTCACTTAAATCCAATTCACTTGCAAGTCAAGATATCACCCTCCTGATGTCATTGGTCCTCTTCTGGGATGAAGGACAAACAACAGTCTCCTGTACAATATCCTGTTTGATCCTCATGGCAACCTTGGGAGGTCAGGTATTACAAGTATAATAACCCCCACAACATACATGAGAAACCTGAAACTAAGGATGGTTAAGGGATTTGTCCCAGGTCACTCGGGGAGATCTGTCCAAGCTAAATGACAGAGTCCAAATCAGGTTCTCCAGCTCAGTCATAATTCCTTCTCCTATACCATACTTCCTCCTACACACCAGGCTACCTCTGAGATGGCACCAGTACACAAGTCCTGGGCCATCCTTCTTCCTGCTGACCTACTCAAGTTTCATTTCTCATTTTGTGTACATTTCAACAGCCCTTAGGACAGAAAGAATTGAGTGCTAAGCTGTTTTAATAAATAGTCAATGGTTTCTATCCTGTGGCATAAGCTCGGCCATCATGATACCACATGCCATGCCATGCTGAACTCTCCATTTACAAAACCAGGAAGAATGATCTTGCTCCACCCTTCTGTGGGCAGTAAGAGAGGAACAAGAAAAATGGCTGCTGAGGAATGGGCCAATCAAAACAAGAGATAACTGATGCAACACTGCAGTTATAACAGGCTTGCCTAAAGGAGGGGAGCTTTGGGAATATTCCAGGAGAATGGTTCTTGTTGTTGCTGTTGTTTAATCTTGTTACTAAAAAATTTCCATAGTAGCATTATTCATAATGGCCAAAAAAAAAAAAGACTAGTTGAATAAATTGTAGCACACTGATGGAATATTACAATATAATTAAGACTGGCAACTATGAGGAACACAAAGAGATATAATAATATTTTCGTTAAATAATTGATGTTGGGGCAGCTAGGTTGTACAGTGAATAGAGCTTTGGCCTTGGAGTCAGGAGGACCTGAGTTCAAATCCAGCCTCAGACACTTAACACTTACTAGCTGTGTGACCCTGGGCAAGTCACTTAACCCTAATTGTCTCACCAAAAAGCAAAAAAAAAAAAAAAAAACCCCAAAACAAAAAACAAATAAATAATTGATGTTGTTGTTCATTTGTTTCAGTTGTGTCTGACTCTACATGACCCCATTGGGATTTTCTTGGCAGAGATATTGGAGCGGTTTGCCATTTCTTGCTCCAGCTCATTTTACAGATGAGGAAACTGAGGCAAACAGGGTGAAGTGACTTGCCCAGTGCCACACAATAAGTATCTGAGGCCAGATCTGAAGCCAGGTCTTCCTGACTCCAGGACTGGCACTCTACCCACTATGCTACCCTAGCTGCCCTGTTAAATAAGTTCAAAAAAAAAAAAAAGCCAACAGCAGAAAAACACTAACTAGGACCATTTTTGTAAATGCGTGGATGACTAACTGATGATCTCTCAGTTACAATCTCTGGGAGCTGCCTGTGGCTTTGAGTAAGTGACTTGCCCAGGGTCACCGAGTCAATATGTGTCAGAGGCAGGGGCTTCAATCTAGGTCTTCCTCTCAGTGATAACTGTATAAAAGGAAAGGTAGACATGAGGGGAAGAATTATAAAAACAAATAAAAATCTTTATGGGGACTTAGAGTGATTAAAAAATTGTTAAACTATGTTAGAAGCAGAACGTCATTGATGTAAATAGACGTCATTGGGAAGAGAGTTTAATTGATTGTATTACTATTCAACTGGATGCTAGGTGATGCCATAGTACACAGAGTGCCTGGCAGCCTGAAGTCAAGAAGACTCATCTTCCTGAGTTCAAATCTAGTTTCAGATATTTACTAGCTGTGTGACCCTGGGCAAGTCACTTCACCCTGTTTGCTTCAGTTTCCTCATATGTAAAATGAGTTGGAGAAGGAAATGACAAACCACTCCAGTATCTCTGCCAAGAAAACCCCAAATGGGGTTACAAAGAGCTGGACACAACTGAAAAAGACTGAACAAGTTGCTGTTCAATGTCACCAATAATAAACTAATAAAAATGAAATTTAAAAAAATAATGAAAAAGAAGGGGATACTCTTGTTTTTTCAACGTGGTAGGAGGGACAGAATATAAATTTCTATTCATTTAAAAAAATTTTTTTTGAGAGGTAGAGGGGGTAGGTAATATGGATGTGGAATGTTGCATACACTTTCAGATGAGAACTCCACATTGTTGGTTTTACTTGATTGTTTTACTTAGTTGATATAAGAGACCTCATAGAATTAACAGGTTGTTAATACGTGTTTGTAATGTAAAAACAAAACTTAGAACAATACAATTTTTAAAAACAGTGTCTGGGTGAGTGATAAAGCTGAAAACTCCCCTGGGGGACCCAAGCTACCTCTTGCAAAGTGGCTGCACACAGTTCAATGGCGATATATTGGAACTGGCGATCTCGCTCTGTGCAGAAATAGCGAATCACATTGGGGTGCTCGTCTGATTCCCGAAGCAACTGCACCTCTCGGTCTGCAAAACTGAAGCACTCCGGGAGTATCCTCTTCACTGCCACAGCCCGGTTGTCAAACATTCCCCTGGAGAGAGGAAAAAAAAGGTACAAGGTTTGTCACTCGGAGGAGTGGGTGGGATAGCTAGGTGGTGTAGTGAATAGAGTGCTGGGCTTGAGTCCAAATCCAACCTCAGACACTTATTAGCTGTGTGACCCCAGTAAGTCACTTAACTCTGTTTGCCTCAGCTTCCTTGTCTGTAAAATGAGCTAGAAAAGGAAATGGCAAACCACTCCAGTATCTCTGCCAAGAAAACCCCAAATGGGATTGTGAAGAGTTGGGCAAGACCAAAATGGCTGAACAATAACAAATGTGCCACGTAAGCTAAAAAGGAGGGAGGGACAAAAGACAGTCCTTGACATCAAGGAGTTCATAATCTAATGGGAGAGACAACAAGCATATATGTACAAACAAACTATGCACAGGATAAATAGGAAATAATTAACAGAAGGAAGGTGCTAGAATTAAGAGGTACTGGGGAAAGGCTTCTTGTAGAAGATGGGATTTTAGTTGAGAGTTTAAAGAAGCCAGGGAAGACATCAGGCAGAGTTGAGGACAGAGAACATTCCAGGCATGGGGACAGCCAGAGAAAATGCAGAAAGCTGAGAGATGGAGTGTCTTGTTTGTGAAATAGCCAGGAGGCCAATGTCACTGGATCAAAGAGAACACGGAGGGCAATAAGGTCTAAGAAAACTGGAAAGGTGAGGAAGCAGTCAGGTTTTGAAGGGCTTTCAAAGCTAAGCAGAAAATTTTATATTTGATCCTGGAGGTAATAGGGAGCCACTGGAGTTTATTGAATAGGGAAGACTTGCACTTTAGGAAGATCACTTTGACAGCTAAGTGGAGGACAGACTGGAGCAGAAAGAGCCCTGAAGCAAGAGACCCACCAGAAGTCTGTCGGTACTTCGGGCATGAAGTGATGAGGACATGTACCAGGGGAGTGGTAGTGTCAAAGGAGAAAAGAAGGAATGTTGAAGAGATTTTACAAAGTTAAAATCGACAAAGTTTTGGACATGCTGAATTGTTCGAGATGTCTAATAGGAAGTTGGAGATGTGAGACTGGAAGTAAGGAGAGATATGAATGAATAGATTATGAATAGATATGAGAATCCTCTCTATAGATAGAGCTGAATCCATGGGAGTGGATATGATCACCAAATGAAATAGGATAGAATCCCTTTGCACTCTGCCCTAGACCACACTTGAAGCATTATGTTCTTTTCTGAGTATCACAGTTTAAGAAGGACAAGATAAGATAAGATGATGAGAAGAAGAGTGTCCAGAGAAAGACAAGCAGGATAGTGACAGTGTTCTAGGTCCATATTGTATGTGGACTGGCTGAAGAAATGGAATATTTGGCCTAGAAGACTCAAGGTGGCGGCGGTGGGTGGAGGTGGGGACACATGATAGCTACATTTAAAAAATCTGAAGCACTTTCACCCAAGAGAAAGATTAGGCTTATTCTACTTGGCACCAAAAGGCAAAACCAGACACAACAGATGGAAATTACAAAAAGGCTGATTTCAGCTTAACGTCAAGAAAGCTTTCTCCACAACTAAGAGCTGTCCAAAAAATAGAATGGGCTGTCTCAGGAGGCCCATCTTTGGAAAGGCCTTCTGACAGAGATAGATGGCCCCCTGTCAGGTATATTCTAATGAGGGATGGCTTTGGTGACCACTGAGGTCCCTTGAAATTCTTGGCTTCTGTGATCCTTTGATGTTTGTTCCTCTGGACAGGAATGCTCCCCTTCACATCACTTACCGGTATACAATGGTGCCTTCAGCTCCGTGTCCCAAGACGTCCTTTGGGCAAAAGGAAATTTTCCCAACCACCACCATGCTGGTCTCTTCATCTGAGCCAAAATCATGACAAGAAAATATTACTTTAAACAAACCTAAAGAAAATCCCTGAGGCTAAAATAATATTTATCCTTTAAAGGTCAAGTCCTTCTCCTGGTACAGTGCCTGGCACAAAGTACTTGCTTAGTAAATGACTTTTGACTTTTTGCCTTGAATTCCCCAAGAGGAGCCACACCTTGAGCTATTAGCCAGTACAGAAAGTATTAAATGGGAAAAGGGAGACAAAAGCAACTGGGTTTTCTAACTTGAGAGTTAAAGCCCTCTAAGTTTCTAACACTTGGCATTGTGTTAACTCAATCCAATTCACTAAACTTATTAACTCTATGAGGTCAACCCTGATTAATAATAATAATCAGCATCATTAAACATTGGATGAGATTAGTTCTTTCTGTCATACTGACTGACTAATGATGTGACTTTGGATAAGTTAATTTTCCTCTGCTGGCCTCAATTCTTTCAAGTATAAAATAGGAAGATTGGACTAGATTGGAGGTTTTTTGACTGGAGGCCATGAACCCTCCAGGGATCTGTAGATACATTCCAGGGAGAGGTATGTAAACTTGGATAAGAAAAAAATTACATCCTTATTTAAATATAACTGGATCCCAGTTACTCTATATTTCATTTTATGCATTTAAAAACATTATTCTGAAAGGGGGTCTATAGGCTTCACTGGACAGGCTCCAGTTCATGACACAATAAAGGCCAAGGACCCATGGGCTTTGATCTCCAAGGTCCCTTGTAGCTCTAGATTTCTGATTTATGCCTCTAGTACTTTTTCCACCATGAGATTCCCCACATCGTGCCCCAATATAACCAACTTCTGACTTCCAGCCTGCAATGACTTCTAGTCCTTGGAGAACAAGATAACAGAAGATAGTGCTGGTGCTGAGATGATTCCAAGGAGACTCATGGAAAGAAGGTGGAGGTGGTAGAGGAACGACTTGCCAATTTACAAAAGTAAGGCTGTCCTACACAACCCCTGGGGAATTCCATTTTATAGTTCTGTGAGCACCCACAAGCAGGAACGTGATCATTCTGTTACTTTATTTTTTCCCTAGCTGGTCTTGATTACAAAAATGTAACTTTGAAAAAGAAATATGTTTTTACCGTCGTCATCTTGCTCAGTGGTGACGCTGCTGTTGACCTTGGATACTGAATTACTGGAATGTTGAGAGTGGTTGGAGCCCTTGGGGGACATGTTGGGACTGCTGGGGGCTGAGCTCTCTGAGTGCAAACCAGCAGAGGCATCCAGGAAGTCCGGGTCCTGAGCCAGGTCACCAGGAGGTTGGAAAGGAAGCTGCTGTTGTTGTAGCAGCTGGATCCTCTCTTCCAGCTGCCTCTGAAATTGCTGGTGCTGGAGCTGCTGTTGCTGGTGCATGCTCTGGGGAGAAACACAGGCACACCCCAGGGCTCATTAGGACAGCGTTGTCTACTTATCTCCCCCACTCCAGAGAAATTGAGAAGGGCTGCCATGTGTAAGAAGGAATAGACATTATCTGTGGCTATAGAAGACGCAGCTAGGACTCATGGGCAGGTGTTAAATGGAGGTATATTCAATATAAAGGCATACTCAATATAAAGAAAAGAGACGCAGTATGGTGGCTGGCTAAAGAACCAACCCTGAAGTCAAGACTTGAGTTTAAGGCCTGCTTCTGATACATAATGGCTGAGGCACCCTGGGTAAGTCACTTAACCTCTCAGTGCTCTAGGAAACTCTTTAAGACTCTAAGTATTTGAGAAGGGACCAACCTGCATTAGTAAAGGAATTTTCCCTACCTGGGAGTTCCCTAGGCGAGGGAACTCCCAGGTCCAATTTCTATCCCCACCCTACAAAGAAAAAAACAAACAAACAATTTGAGCAGCCTCAGAATAAGACAGGTTAGCCCAGGTCGAAATGAACAACAAATCCCCTGAGGTATTCAGACGGAGGCCAGATGACCACCGCCATCAGGGATGCTGTGAGACAATAACAGCAATATTGTACAATGACCAACTGTGAATAACTTAGCTATTCTCAGCAGTACAATGATCCGAGATAATTCTGAAGGACCTGTGATGAAAAAATGCTATTCATCCACACAGAAAGAATGAATGGAGTCTGAATACAGATCGAAGCATTTATTGTTATTTTTTGGTCTGTGTTTTCTTTCACAACGTGACTAACATGGAAATATGCTTTGCAGGACTACACCGGTAATAACTTTCATCAAATTGCTTGCCTTCTCAATGAGAAGGAAAGGGAGGGAGGGAGAAAATTTGGAACTCAAAATTTTAAAAAAAAAGCAAATGTTAAAAATTGTTTTTACATGTAATTGGGGAAAAAATAAAATACCAAATAAATCATTTAAAAAATACAAAGTGAGAGAGATCACTAAGCTGGAGGGAAAGGTACCTTTTAGCTCTAAGACCGACACACTTTCATTGATTCATTTATTCATTCATAAAGCAACCAACAGCCATTGCTCTGATGCTAAAGGGCAAATTGACCGTCAATTAGAAAAGCAGAGCAAACAGAGAGGGATGAGCCCAAAGAGACCGAGCCTTACCAGCGGGTAGGTGATGACAAAGGCAATCCATCCAATGAGAAGGAAGGTACACAGGATGATCGTAGCCATGTCCTTCAACACGGAGTCCACTGCTGCCTCTGTTTTTACTGGGGTTCGAGTGAGTTCAATATCTTGATGAGCGGTAGGACTTGGTTCTTCTGTGTTCCGGTCAACTATTTGGATAACCTTCTATAGGAGAGAGGGTCTACTTCACTGCAAAAAACCCTTTCCCAGCGCCAAAGCTTTGAGAGCTAATGACAAGACACTTAGCTTCTGGGCTTCCCTCTGACAACCTATGGGACTCTGCACCTTGACTATTTACTATCTGCGTAGGTTACAGAAACTTGAAACTTTCACAGCATAAAATAAATGAATTCACCCTGTGCTTTGGAATCTTATCAGCACTCCAGGCTCTTAAACCTCTAGGAGGAAAACTTAACTCCATTCCTTTATTTTCAAGTTATAAGAATTAGATTTTCTAGCCACTGATTGGCTCAATACTAGACTTCAATGTTAGGCACCATATTGCTCACATTCTCTGGGCTTTGCCTGTAGTGGAGTGCCAGTTTTTAAGTTTAATTGGCACTATTTGTAGATAAGAATGGGCGAGACACCTTGAAATGACGAGTCTCCTAGATGGAAGCCAAATTAGCTTGGGTTCAATTCTCACAGCCACTGCTTACTAGCTATGGGTCCCAAAGGCATATCAAGACCTCACTTTCTTCATATGTAAAATAGGGATAATAGCCATAGCACTTACCTCCAATACAGTGAGGAGTAAATGAGATAATCTGTGGAAAGTGAGTCTTTCCAAGTCTTAAAGTGCCATCTAAATGTCAGCTATTTACCCATGTTTTTTCTGAGCTGCTATTCTTTCCCAGTGACAAGGAAGAATAGTATCAGCTCTTTCACTCTGGATTAATACAGTGGCCCAAGTCTCCTCTTCAATGCATCCTGTATACATCTGCCAGGATAAACTTCCCCAAATCCTGTTTTTACCACGTCATTCCCCGCTTCAAGAACCTTCTATAGCTCCCTACTTCCTCCCACTTCAAACCTAGTTTTTGGCAGTAGATAACGCTCCATTTATCCAACTTTATTTCCTACTATTCCACAATAAGCATCCTCCACTTTAGCCAGGCCTGTCTTTCCACTGTTAGGAACACACCATGGTCATTCCCACTTGCCCTTATTAATGTTGCTTTCCCCACTTTGGATGCCTCCTCTATCTCGTCTATATAGTCATATCCAAGGCATCACTCAAGTCTCACCTCTTCCATGAAGCCTTCCCTGAATGTCCCAACCTTCACCAATCACCCTCTCCTCTGATCTCCTGTGGTGATTAAAGTTTACATCACACAAAATGCACCCTTGATCTGATACCACCTCATGTTCTTTGGTATGTTTTCATGGGCCTTGTGAGTATTGTCTCCCTCTCCAAACAGCCAGAGCCCACATCTTAGCCTTTCTTTTGCCTGTATCTATACTTCACTGCACCTAAAACAGCGTGATGTGCATAATAGCTATGCAGAAAACACGTGATAACTGAGTCTTTCATTCACCAACCTCCTCAAAACTCTTCTCAGAATCGGCATGGATCACATTTTCACGATGTCTGGGCAGTTTGTTAGGGAATTTCTCCAACACTGTCGTAGAAGCAGATAGGGGGATCTCATGATGTCCTGAGAGAGAAAAGAAGAGTATTTTATAGGTAAATAATATCTTACTATTAGTATAGTTTTACCATATTATTATAGTTTTGACTTCTCAGGCCCCTAGGGGTCCTTGAACCACACTTTGAGAATCACTGGACTAAGGAGTAGAGAATACAATACAAGATTCTCCTATGTTTGCTCACTATAAACAAATGAATGAACAAAGGAACAAATGAACTAATGAATGAATAAATAAAGCATCTGACTTAGTAGCTCAATTAAAGACTCTCAACAAAAAGTCTCCCTTGCAAATTGTAAGGTCATATAAATTATTTGCCAGCTGTATATCAAAGATGGGATGGCTAGGTGGCACAGTGGATAGAGTGCTGGGCTTGGAGTCAGGAAGACTCATCTTCGTGAGTTCAAATCTGACCTCAGACACTTCCTAGCTGTGTGACCCTGGCCAAGTCACTTAACCCAATTTGGCTCAGGTCCTTATCTGCAAAATGAGCTGGAGAAGGAAATGGCAAACCACTCCAGTACCTTTGCCAAGAAAATGCCACATGGGGTCACAAAGAATCAGACACAACTGAAAAATGACTGAACAACAATGACAAAGATAACTTTGTTCAGTAATGCTGTAAGTATAAATATCAAGAGAGGCACAAATAATAGCTCTTCTCTCTCCCTGGACTGAAGGCTCTTTAATCCAAACAACCCCACCTCCCCCTCCACTAATTGCCAGTTGGGGAAGAAACGATCTTCCTTTGAGTTGGCTAGAGCTCAACTTTTGATTAATCCTTTAATTTGTGTTATGTTTGTAAAAGGAAACTAGAACCCCTAGTAAAAAGTAAAAAGATGGCCTGTTGTTCTGTAAGTAACTGATGGGTGGGGGTTGTTCTCTCCCAAAAGTAGTTGGACAATAAAAGGTTAAGCCTAGAGGGGCAGCTAGGTGGCGCCATAGTGCACAGAGTGCTGGGCCTGGAGTCAGGAAGACTCGTCTTCATGAGTTCAAATCTGGCCTCAGACATTTATTAGCTGTCTGACCGTGGGCAAGTTGCTTCACCCTGTTTGCCTCAGTTTCCTTATCTGTAAAATGTTCTGGAGAAGGAAAAGGCAAACCACTCTAGTATTCTTGCCAAGAAAACCCCAAATGGGATCACAAAGGGTTGGACACAACTGAAACCGACTGAACAACAAAATTCTGAAAAGGGGTCCATCGTCTTCACCAAACTGCCAAAGAGATCCATGACACAACAATGGTTATGAAGTCCTGCCTTAAATGCTTCTTGACTGATTCTGTAATTTTCTTTAGTAGAGAACTGAATGTCCAGTAACCATTCTACAGTGGGTTTGTAAGTCTGCTTTTGTCCACCAGAGGTCAGTATGTCATTACCCAAACCAGGGGTGGAGACCCTGCTGCTTTGAGGCCACAAGTGCGGTCCTTTGAATCCAAACCAGTCAAAGGGCCACCCTTGAGGACTTAGAGGGCCACGTGTGGCCTCAAGGCCAAACTGGAGGAAGGGGGAAGGTTGCATGAACACAAGTCAGAAAACGGGAAAACGGGTTTCATCTCACCCTCCCTTCCATAGTCAGTCATGTGGCTTCTCTCCCATACAACCATGTCCATCCTTCACTTGTGATTACCCAATACTTCCCACTTACCACCCTTGCAAGCTCCTAACCTCGGGGCAGTTATAACCTAAGCATTAGCTGCACCAGGTGCATTCGGAAATTCCTCTCCCAGCGTGCCCGGTCCCTCCCCCATCACCCTGTGACGGGCACCCCCCAGGCAGGTAAGGGCAATGACCAATAAGTAAAAGCCCCCTCCCCCCTTTCCATTCTGGGTTGAGTCACACAGGATGAACAGGCAAAGATATGTTACAATCTATATGGCGGATCTCATTACATGATCTTTCCTCCTCAAACCCACCCCTCTTCCAAACATCTCCACTTCTGTTGAGGGCACCACCACCCTTCCAGATAAGAATTCTGGTGTCTTCCTCATTTCCTCACTTTCACTTGCCCCACACATCCAAGTAGTTGACAAATCTTTCACTCTCTAACACCCGTCTCATCCAGCCCCTTCCATCTACTCACAGAGCTACAACCCTGGCTGCCTGGACTATCACAATGCACTGGCTGTCCCCCCATGCCTGGAATGCTCTGCCCTCTCCCATCTGCATCCTGGCTGCCCTAAATTTCTTCCAGACCCAGTTTAAATTCCACCTTTGGCAAGAGGATTTTCCCCATCTGTGCCCCCTTCCCCAGTGTCTTTCCTTCACTGTATATCTTGTATGTACAGTTATTTACATGTTGCCTTTCCCATTACAATGTATGTTCCATAAGGTAAAGAGCCATGTTTTTGCCTTTCTTTCTACCCCTGTGCCTGTTATTATTGTTGTTCAGTCTTGAGTTGTTGAACACTCTTTGTGACCCCATGTCCATAGGGTTTTCTTGACAAAGATACTGGAGTGGTTTGCCATTTCCTTCTTCAGTGGATTAAGGCAAACAGGATTAAGTGACTTACCCAGGGTCACACAGCTAGTAAGTACCTGAGGCCAGATTTGAACTCAGCCTTCCTGACTCTAGGCCCAGTGTTCTATCCACTGAGCCACCTAGCTGCCTCCTAGGCAAACAGAGGTTAAGTGATTTACCCAGGGTCACACAGCTAGTAAGTACCTGAGGTCAGATTTGAACTCAGCCTTCCTGACTCCAGGTCCAGTGCTTTATCCATTGAGCCATCTAGCTGCCTCCAGTACCTCACACATAGTGAATTGTGAATATTAAATGCTTGTTGACTTACTAATTAGCCCTCCTGCCTCAAGTCCCTTCCAACTCCAATCCACACTCCGTTTACCTATCAAATTTTTCTTAAGTGTAGATTTCATCATGTCACATAGCTTCTCCTCCCTACTCTCCTCAAATAAAATTCAGAGGCTCCCTAATACCTCTGGTATCAGATAGATACTTCTCTGTTTAACATTTAAAGTTCTTTGCCATCTGACACCAACTTTCCCAGTCTTATTATACAGGGCATCCCAAAAGTCTTAGTGCAGCCTTTTAGTTTATTAAAGCTTATGCTCCCTTTTCAGTATGCTCTATGGTAAAGCCAAGCTGGCCTTCTGCTGACCCACAAACTCATACGAAAACACAACTAAAGGGGCAGCTAGGTGGTGCAGTGGATAGAGCACTGGCCCTGGAGTCAGTAGGACCTGAGTTCAAATCCAGACTCAAACCAGACACTTGACACTTACTAGCTGTGTGATCCTGGGCAAGTTATTTAGCCCCAACTGCCTAAAAAAGAAAAGAAAAAAAAACTAAACAGAAAACACAACTAAATATCCAAACATGACCAGAGATTTAATATATGACAACATCCATTAAGCAGAACAATGTAAAGGAAGAGAAAGCAATGGATTTATATTGAAAATTTTCTGAGTTGAAATGTGAGACAATGCATTTTTGCTCTTTTATTTTCTTTGTACTGTTTCTAGTGAATATCTAGCCACATGCAAAATGTTGTGTCTTGGTGAAAAGCTGCTGCATTCACTGACCTTTATGACCAATTATTTGGTATATTTGATTATTACATTATGACCAATTGTTTGATTATTACACTGGATATCTTTCCATAAAAAATTACTTTAAAAAAAAAAAGACATTTACCTGCTTGGCTAGCTATGTTAATCAAATCAATTGAATAATTAGTTACTAAAAAACAATTATTGATCAGGGGCAGAGCCAAGATGGCAGAGGGAAAGCAGTGACTTGCTAGAGCTCTCCCCCAAACCCCTCCAAAGACCTGTAAAAAATGGCTCTAAACAAATTCTAAAGCAGCAGAACCCATACAGAGTGAAACAAATTTCCAGCCCAAGACAACCTGCATGACTGATTGGAAAGGTATATCGTGCCGGGCTGGGAGAGGAGCGCAGTTCAGCGTGGGCGCGCAGGCCGCAGTGACCCTGAAGCAGGCCCCAGAGGACTGAATCGCGGGCAGCTGTGGCTGTTTCCAGACTTCTCAACCCACGAACATCAAAGACAACTTAGAAGGTCAGTGGAAAAAGTCTGTTACTGCAGTGAGAGAAGAAGCTAGGTTTCAGCCACAAGTCCAGAGCATGCCCTCAGGGCAGCGGCTGCATCCTGAGCTTCCAGCCCACAGACTGAAAGGGAATTGAGTGACTGATCAGAGGGGGATTGCAAGGATCTCTTTGCCAGGGCTGAGGCAGAGATCTCTTGCTTTGCCCGTGCTTGGATCTGAGTCACAGTTCTGAGGGGCGGTCCTGGGGCGAGGAAGAGCGCTGGCGTGGTGGAGCTTGTTGTGGCGCTTGTTGTGGCGGTGGAGAGGAGACACCTTGCCCCTAATCATAGCACCTTGGAAGAACTGACACTTTTCAGGTCCCTAGAAGTATCTCTGAAAACAGTTGTACAAACCCCCAAAGCTTGGGACAGTACATTCTCCACATTGGAAACAGACTCTTACCTTAACAAAGAGTTTAAAACTCAAGTAACTGTTGGTATCATGAGCAAGCAGCATAAAAAGAGTCAGACTATATTATCTTACTTTGGTGACAAAGAAGATCAAAACATACAACCAGAAGAAGAAAACAAAGTCAAAGCTCCTACATCCAAAACTTCCAAGAAAAATATGAATCAGTCCCAGGCCTTGGAAGACTTCAAAAGGGATTTTGAGAAGCAAGTAAGAGAAGTAGAGGAAAAACTGGGAAGAGAAATGAGAGTGATGCAAGAAAATCATGAAAAGCAAGTTAACAGCTTGCTAAAGGAGACCCAAAAAAATACTGAAGAAAATAACACCTTAAAAAATAGCCTAACCCAAATGGCAAAAGAGGTCCAAAAAGCCAATGAGGAGAAGAATGCCCTAAAGAGCAAAATTGGACAAATGGAAAAGGAAGTTCAAAAGCTTACTGAAGAAAACACTTCCTTAAAAATTAGAATAGAGCAATTGGAAGCTAGTGACTTTATGAGAAATCAAGACACTGTAAAACAAATCCAAAAGAATGAAAAATTAGAAAACAATGTGAAATATCTCATTGGAAATACAACTGACCTAGAAAATAGATCCAGGAGAGAGAATTTAAAAATTTTTGGACTATCTGAAAGCCATGATCAAAAAAAGAGCCTAGACATCATCTTTCAAGAAATGATCAAGGAAAACTGCCCTGATATTTTAGAACCAGAGGGCAAAATAGAAATTGAAAGAATCCACCGATCTCTTCCTGAAAGAGATCCCCAAAGGAAAATGCCTAGGAATATTGTAGCCAAATTCCAGAGCTCCCAGGTCAAGGAGAAAATATTACAAGCAGCCAGAAAGAAACAAGTCAAGTATTGTGGAAACACAATCAGGATAACACAAGATTTAGCAGCTTCTACATTAAGGGACCGCAGGGCATGGAATATAACATTCCGGAGGGCAAAGGAAATAGGATTACAACCAAGAATCACGTATCCAGCAAAACTGAGTGTAATTCTTCAGGGGAAAAAATGATAATTCAGTGAAATAGAGGACTTTCAAGCATTCTTGATGAAAAGACCAGAGCTGAATAGAAAATTTGACTTTCCAATACAAGACTCAAGTGGCACATGAAGAGAGCGATGGTAGGCCAGAGGTGAAGTGAGCCATCAAAAGCTCTGAATCAGAGAAGACATCCCAACGTGGACCCTATGCATAAGAACATGGGTCAATTTGTGTACCTTGCCATGAGCTTGACAGCTGGTGGAAGAGGGTTGCTGTGTATAATAAGTGCTTTAAGAATTAGCATTCTTTAACAAAATATGTTTTATATGATTACACATACATAACCTATATAAAATTGCTTATCATCTTAAGGAGGGAAAAAATTAGGAACTCAAAATTTGATGAAAAATGAATGTCTTTATATGTAATTGGGAAAAATAAAATACTACTTAAAATGCAAAAACAAAACAAAACAAAAACAAAAACAAAAACAAAAACAAAAAAAAAACAATTATTATTCACAAATCTGTCCAATCCTTCAACACATATGCATTTTCCAAAAATAGTGAAGTACATTCAGGAACAAAAAGATTTTTTTTTGTACTGTTAATAAATGCAATTTTAAATAACTAAAAATCTCATTTCTACACTAGAGTAAAATATCCTTATTTTAATATGTGCTTTATAATTTACATAACAGATTAATATAACAATTTATATAAATATTTGTAAATGTGTGTCTAGAGATAGAGAGAGATAGACAAATAGATGATACAAAGATAGATATAGACAGATATGGATAGTGAGATACAGATGACAGACAACAGATAGAAAGGCAGAAAGAAAGAAAAAAGATAGGCATAGATGACAAATAGACAAATATAGATATAGATAATAGATAAAAAATAGAAAGAAAGGAAAAATATAAGTTGGATAGATAGATGGATAGATAGGTATAGATGCTAGATAGATGGCAGAAAGAGACAGATAGGTAGAGATGGATAGAGATGGATACAGAGGTAGACAATAGTAAGATAGAAAGATTGATAGATTGAAAGATGGGCGAACAGAGATACAGGTGAGAGACAATAGATAAAAAGATAAGTTTTAGAAAGGAAGTTGGATAGATAGATGATTAGATGGGTATAGATGATAGACGATGGATAGAAAGATAGGTATAAATAGGTATATAGAGAGATAGAGATGACAGACAACAGAAAGATAGATTGAAAGACAGATGGATACATAAAGATGAGAAACAATAGATAAAAAGATAAAGAAAAAAACAAGAAACTTGGATAGATAGGTATTAGAAAGAGATATAGAAAGGTAGATATGGATAGAGATGTCTATTGATGATAGACAGACAATAGATAGATAGATAGATTCATAGACTGAAAGATAGATGGATAACTATGGATGATAGGCAGACAGACAGAAATAGAGACATACAGAAAGATGGGAAAATACTCCAGTGTTTTTGACTGATGAAATGTGCAATCTTAACAAGTCTAGAGACCACCCAACTAAGGTATGGCCACTTTCATACCTATGAGAAGCCAATAATTGGTCCAGTAGTTGAGTTTACTCTTTCCTTTGATTCCAAAGTCAATGTTTAGGTCTACACTGGGGGTAATCACACATTCCTCATTACTTTTGATTGTGACGCCATCTGTCTGGGGGCCTTCCAGTTGGGGAAAGGCACTGCCTCGAGGCTGTGAAGATAGGAGAGCAGCAGGAGGTGAGGCTTGGGAAACAGTTGTGCAGAACCCACGAAGAGCCCAGTATGGGACTTAACTGTCAAACTATAACCCCTTTAATCCCTGAGAGAACTGAAAAGGCATACAGTGGAGGGTAAAGGATCCTGGACATACAGCCAGAAGAAGCCTGGGGTTCTGGGTTTGAATCCTAGCTCTAACACTAGCTTTGTGACCCTGGGCAAATCACTTACTCCTCTGAGCCTCAGTTTTCTCATCTGTACAGCATTTCCACTACCTACCTTCAAAGGACTGGTGAGAGTCAAATGCTATTATCACCTCTTTCCACATCTGATATATCCGGGATGTATAGAGGATCACAGACCTGGAATTGGAACAGACCTTAGAGGCCATCTACTCCAACCTCCTCATTTTAAAAATGAGGAAACCAAGGCTCAAGGAACATAAGTGACTTCTCCAAGGTCACAAAGGCAATAAGTATCAGACATGAAATTTGAACCCAGATCTTCTGACTCCACGGCCAGTACTCTTTCCCATTATGATTTGTAAAACTCCAAACAGACCTCTTTTTTGTTTGATCTTCACAACAACCTTAGGAGGTAATGTCGATAGGTATTATTATACCCATAAACAAAAATAAGATTCAGAGAGGGGACTCAAATTCAGGATTTTCCTGATTTCAGTTCCAGGGTGCTTCCCACTACCTCATGAAGCTTCTTCTATATAGCACACTATATAGATACGACAAACTGACATCACTGAACTAAATGCTCTGAACTCTTGCCTAGTCGGGGATCTGGGTGCTCTGATTAACTGAGAGTTGGCAGACATTGGTTATTGAAGATTAATAATTATTCATAATATAAATATAATATATTGCTTATTAATATGAAGATTATTAATCTTCAAAGAATTACAGTCTAATCAAACAGGCAACACTAAAACTACACTGGCCACATTCACTCTTCCATGGGCTGTACCACTGGCCTAGTGGGATAATGCCCAATTTCTGTCCCTGATGCTGCTGCCTTGCTCTGGGTTCTTGGGCAAATCACTGTCTTTCTGGGCTTCAGTTTCTTCATCTGAAAGAAAAAAAAGACAGGAAATGTTCTAAAGAGGAGTCACGCTTCCTATTGGGGTTGGACTGGATAATCTCCGAGATCAATGCGTCTCTTCCTAATCTCTCTTCCTTCAAGCTTGGACATGATTCTCTTCCATTTAAAAGGCACGTCAGTATCCTGTATTGGCCCAGGGCACCACTCTTAGAAAATGATAAACCTTGTGCAATACTGACGATAAAGTGTAGGAAATTGGGCTGAACATACGACATACCCTGACTTCAAATCTAACCTAAGATACTAGTTGCGAGACTGTGGGCAAGTCACTTAGTTCTGTTTGCTTCAGTTTCCTCATCTGTGAAATGAGCTGGAGAAGGAAATGGCAAACCACTCCAGTATTTCTGCCAAGAAAAGGCCAAATGGGGTCATGAAGAGTCTGATAGGACTGAAAACGACTGAACAACAAACCTTCTAGGGTTGTTGTGAGGATCAAATGAGATAATTGTAAAGTACTTAGTATAGTGCCTGGCACATTGTACACACTATGTAAATGTTGGCTTATAAGTATGATGCCTTTGAGTAGCTGCCGTACTTTGAGCCTTGGTGAGATAGGGAGACCCAGTCTCAAAAAAAAAAAAGTCAGCGATGAATTAGATGTTGGACTCACTTACCACAATAGCGACTCCTTCATGGACCATTGATGGGGAGGCATACAGGCTGGTGGAATATCTCCCAACATAGAGGGTGGGCCTAGGAGAAAAGAAGGGACGGACAATAGAAGGCAGAAACAAAAGGCACCTCTAAATCATAGGTATCAAGCACATGGCCTCCAGAACACTGGAGGGTGGCCTGACCCAGCTTAAAATGTAGCTCCTTTCTGATTTTAATGTGAAGGCAGCTAGGTGGTGCAGTGGGTGGTGTCAGGCCTTTAGTCAGAAAGACCCATCTTGCTGAGTTCAGTGGACTCAGATGCTTACTAGCTGTGTGACCCTGGGCACATCACTTAACCTCAATTATCTCAAAAAAAAAAAAAAAGAAAAGAAAAGGAAAGAAAGTAGAATGAATATTAAACTGTTTATGCTTTGTGTTTTGGGGGAAATGATGTTTCTTCTATTAACATTCCTTCTCCCAACAAATAAATCCATTCATGGTTCACCCGGCAAATCAATCATTTAGAGTGGTGGTGTTCAACTCAAATAGAAACAGGAGAAACAAAATACACAAGGATCCCCGAGGGCCACATATTGACTTACAAAACCACGTTTATATATTTCTTTTTTTTTTAAATCAGTATTGTTGTTTAGTCATTTTTCAGTAGTGTCTGACTCTTCATCACCTCTTTTGGGGTTTTCTTGGCAAAGACACTGGAGTGGTTTGTCATTTCCTTCTCCAGCTCATTTTATAGATGAGGAAACTGAGGCAAACAAGATTAAGTGACCTGCTCAGGGTCACACAGCTAGGAAGTGTCTGAGGCCAGATTTGAATGCAGATCTTTCTGACTCCAGGCCTGGTGCTCTACCCACTGAGCCACCTAGCTGCCATAAATTTTAGTTATTATTATTACTATCACTATTATTGTTGTTAAATGTAATAAATCTAATGTCATGTAAGGTAATAAAACAGTATAAAGTATTTTACAGAGCACTTCATTAAGTGCTAATATTAATGCTAGCTATCGTTGTCATTGTCATCGTCATCGTCATCATCTCCCAGCAGAGAAAATCTGAACCTAAACCCCAAACCTCCCGAACTCCGACCTCCTACCCTGACTCACGTCAGTTTGCTCTTGGTTTCGGTCTCCTTTGGGAAGGGGTATTTCCACTTGGTGATACGCCCCACCTCGCCAGACATGAAAGTCAGATAGCGCAGTGTCTCCACCCCGACGTTGGTGTGCATCACCTTCTGCAGGCCCTCCCGATGCCAGATGTAGAAGGCCACCACCGGCGAGGCATAATTCTGAATCCACAAGACATCTCCAGATTCACTGTCCACAGTTACCACCAGCCCATCTCCATTGGACACGAAGTGGGACATCTCTGAAGCAGGTAGAAACACACAAAAGCTCACACAGACTCTCAAGCCATGTCCACACCCACATCCTGTTCTCATCGGTGACTACTAGACATGTGATATTAGCCCAGTTGAGAAAAACAAAAGATATGAGGCAGTAGTGACAAGTTACTGAATTTAGAGATAGTTGACCTAGGAGACAAAGTTCTACTTTCTGCTGAATGAGGCAGCTAGCTGGTGCACTGGATAGAGTTCTAGGCCTAGAGGTAGGAACATCTCAGTTTAAATCCTATCTCAGACACTTACTAACCATGCAACCTTGAGCAGGTCATTTAATGTCTCTCGGCCTCAGTTTCCTCAACCGTAAAATAGGGATAGTAATAGCACCTATGCCACAGGGTTGTTGTAAAAATCAAATGAGATAACACTTAGCACAATGCCTGGTATAGAGTAGGAGCTTAATAAATGTTTATTTCCTTCCTTTATTTCCTACTGCCTGTGCGACCCTGGACAAGCTGCCTAATTTCTCTGGTCCTCGGTTTTTTCCCATCCAAAATGGAAAAATTGGACTACTTGATCAATAAGACTCTTTCCGATTCTAATCGATGACATTATGATACACTGCATTATAACATTAGGAATTTTTTTTATCTAATCTGATGTGGACATTTCCCCATCTTTCTTTTTTTTTTTGGTTAGGCAATGGGGTTAAGTGACTTGCCCAGGGTCACACAGCTAGTAAGTGTTATGTGTTCAAGGCCGGATTTGAACTCAGGTACTCCTGAATCCAGGGCCGGTGCTCCATCCACTGCGCCATCTAGCTGCTCCCATTTCCCTATCTTTCCAGAAAATCATTGATTGACATGAGCTCCAAGTCCATAAAATTTGGAATGCTGCCTAGTTCTCAGTGAAAAAACAAAACAAAACATAACATAACAAAGATTTGAGAACGGTCTGCAAATATAAAACTGAGGATAATCCTCCCAAAGCCAATTTTCCAGGCAAAGTTCTTAATTGCTTTATTCAACAAGTAAAGGTAGATGTCGAGGAAGCAGGCAACAAGGATGGGGAAGTCTGATTTGTCTTGATTTTAGCAGGCAATCTTTTAAAATTTAACAAGCAAACTGCAAGGAAGATTGGACCTACAGAAAAACATTGTGCCTACAAATAGCCCAGAAGACAGAGGCTAGCATTTAAACAAGGAGACATCCCAGGAAGGGAGAAGGGAACCTAGTCGTTCTTGGACCAGAAAACACAAAGAAACTTTAGGCCCTATCTAGGATACCAGCCAAGAAAACAACAGTGATTCTTATTTCTGATTTAACTTAGCCAATAAAGAGAAATATAAGCATACTCTGCATAACATGGCCTTAATCCCCCCACCCTTTTTTTCTCATAAAATTGCATGGCACTTATTTTTTTCAAAGTACTTTTTTAAAGTTTAATTTTCTTAATGAACAAAAATCTATTTTCTTTCCTTCCTACTCCTCCTCCCCCACTATTGGGGGGGAAAAACAAAAACAAAACCTGTTACAAACAAATATAGTTTAGAAAAACAAATTCCCACAGTGACCATGTCCAAAAATGTATGTCTCAATCTGCACCAGATTCCATCACCTCTCTGTTAAAAAGTGGTCCTTTGGCACTGTGGTTGGTCATAGCATTGATCAGAGTTCTTAAGTCATCACTGTTTTGTTATAAATCAAATGACAGGCAAACTCCACTGAAACAGTGTGCGCCCTGATGCAATGTCGTTTAACCAGCTGCCTATGTGTAATGCTGCCTTTCCACAATGCCAATTAATGGTGATAGTTTAGAGATGGGGGAAGGAGTGTACGTCTATATATCCATTATTAGGAATGGCAAAAAACTTTGCTCCCCCTTTCACTATCGCATGCTTAGGCACTTTCAGCTCTGGTCAGCTAAGTCTCCTCTCTGACACAGAGCTCCCTCCTTCCCTACCTGAAGTTCTCAATATTCTCCATCTAGCTCTAAGGATTCTGCTCATATAGATTTGTGCAATAGTTATCCTTATTGGAGATAGTCATAGGATCATAAACCCAGAGCTGGAAGGAACAGTAGAGACCATTAACTCTAACGCCCTCGTTTTACAAATGAGGGAACTGAGGATCAGTGACTTGTTCAGGGTCACACGGCTAGCAAGTGAATAAGGCAGAAATTGAATTGGGGTCTTCTTGACTTCAAATCCAATACCTGATGCCCAGTGTCAGAGATGTCAAACATAAGGCCCAAGACCCTCCTGGGGCCCACAACCACCCGAAGGAAGCCAGAACCAGATTAAAATGTAATTGGAAAACATTTAACAAAATAAATAAAAGTATAATAAAACACAGATGGCATCATTTGGGGGGGTGGGGTGAGAGGTAATTGGGGTTTAGTGCCTTGCCCAGGGTCACACAGCTAGTGTGTCTGAAGCCAAATTTGAACTCAGGTCTTCTTGATTCCAAGGACTGTGCTCTATCCAGTACGCTACCCAGCAGCCCCTGACAGCATCATATTTTAAAATTAAGTCACAATGCAGCCCCGAGGGATCCTGATGTATGGTTTAGTGACTGCCATCTCTACTTGTCTGGCACCACTGTACTACCCAAGATTTGGGAATCTGGGCAAAAAAGGGGCTTTGAAAGAAATCCCATTTTTCTGTATTCGGAAGCTACCTTTCCCTCCTGGATCAAAAAATAAAGACCAGTACCCAAAGTTCCACTTCTGGGATATCTCTACCCTATACCACTTGACCTCCAGCTGTCATCCTCAGCTCTCCCTCCCCAATCCCACTCCAAACCAGAGTATTGGGAAACCAGGCTCTGATAAGCAAGCTCTCATCTTATCTCACCTGCAACCAGCCCTCCTTGCCCACATCTCAGCCAACTCCACACCACTCCTTTGGCTGAACTCTCACCTTCATTCTTATCTCCTCTCTAGAAACATGCCCAAGGAGACCTTGATCTCTACCCTTGGAAGCTGAATTTGCTCAGAACTGAGCCTCCCGGTCACTTCACAACCATCTTCACACCGTGCATTCCCCCACGGCCCCCGTTTTCAGCCTCCCTTTATGTATTGTCTTTCCTTCCCCTCCCCATCCCCTCCATCACTAGAATGTGAACTCCTCGAGGGCAGGGATTGTCTTTCTTGCTTGTATTTATATATATAGTGCCAGGCACATCATAAGCACTTAATAAATTCTGTCTATCTATCTATCTACAACAGGTCCCTCCAACTCTTACTGTACTCCACGTCTTCTTCTGGTACAGTGGCTGCATAGTCAAAATAGGTAGCATTCCACCGAAGCTCTCGACTCTTTGTATCATACATGGTGATGGTGTACTCTGGGGAAATAAATATTCATCAGAACCAGAAGAACACTAAGCAAAACGGCTACAGTAATGTAAATGAAAACACTTACTAAAAGACAAGAATCCAATAACCAATCTTGGTTCTAGAAGACCAAATGATGAAACATGGTCCCCTCCTCAAGCTTGCTGTCAGGTACAACTACTGAGTCACAACTATTGGCTTTGCTTAACTGTTCTCCCTTGTTAGAACAGTTCCAGGATGAGGGGGAAGGGAAGGAATGATTACCGAGAATCACTGCCATGTTTAAAATAAAAGATATCACTGCAACTTTTTAAATAAATAATAACAATAATTTTAATAAATAATAATAAATAGCAATAAGTCTTATCCTAGATTTAGAAAGCACTTTCACAAGAAATGTGATTTTTTTATGTAAATATTTTTTCAATCACCACAGATCAAAACCCCTCCCGCCATACACTTTAGTTGGTATCCTGAGGTGTAGCCAACTTTATGGTGATGTATGGACCTATCTGAACTTAGCTAGGCCAGTCCCCATATTACAACTGCATAATCTTCCAGTGGGCCTGTACTTTCCAGCTTAGTAAGACCTATCAGGGCTTTACACCCCACTAGCATGACCTTTGAAAACCCAGAGTCACTTCCATCCCACAAGGAAGCATTTGAGAGGAATTTTGTTGCTAACCATCCTCCAACAATGTTTTTTTTTTTACATCCTATATAATTTATATTTTGCTCCCAGAAGTAAGTCAGTTAGACAGTGTTATTGTAATAGTTATGATATGCCTAAGGGAAATATGATGAGCCCTAAGGTCCATGTGATGTCCATCTCACTGGTTTTAGGGAATATAATTTGAATAAAAAGTTATGAGTACAATCACAATTGCTCTGAGCCCCCAGGCAGGAAAATTCCTAAAATTTAGGCAGAAGTTTGACTCTTTATATTTCTATCTAATTTACATTTCTAATTTACATTTTTATTTATCTCCAAGCCAATCCCTGATTTATTTGTAGTTGAGGCAATATTCTGGTTTCAGAAATGTTGGGTAACAAAGAAGTAGATTATAATATGGTGTCTTTGGTTATACAGGCACAGGGAAGGGAAGCTGGATAAAGGATAAAACTTTTCATTGGAACTTTGCATAACTATTGAGTGAGTACAACTGGTCTTGTGTTCTGAAATACTTGGAGGGTCCATGGCCCTCCTCAAAATCTTCTCTGCTACTGCTCAATCTTATCTTTCCTTTCTCCTTTGGGTAGCTGTCCCTGGGCTGCTGGTTCTATTTTTTTTTCTTAATAGTATTTTATTTTGTAAATGGCGGCTGGTTCTTAAAGTTTTATATGACCTTGTTCCTCCCTCTCAGTATCTGCTTAAAAGATGGTGCCTTCCAAAAGAATTGGAAATTGAGGGGATGCCCATCAACTGGGAAATGGTTGATCAATTTATGGTATATGAATTTAATGAAATACTGTTTTTCCATAAGAAATTATGAACAGATAGATTTCAGGAAAACCAGGAAATAGTTGCATGAACTGATGCTGAGTGAAGTGAGCAGAACCAGGAGAACATTATACACAGTAACAGCAACATTGTATGATGACCAACTTTGATAGACTTAGCTCTTTTGAGCAATGCAAGCATCTAAGTCAATTTCAAAAGACTCATGATGGAAAATGCTATCCACATCCAGAGAAAGAACTATGGAGTCTGAATGAAGATAGAAGCATACTATTTTCTTTTTTGTTGTTTTTTCTTTCTCGTGGTTTTCCCCTTTTGTTCTGATTCTTCTTTCACAACACGAATAATGTGGAAATATGTTTAATATGATTGTACACGTATAGCCTATATCAGATTGCATGTTGTCTTGGGGAGAGGGACAGGGGAAATTTAGAACTCAAAATCTTATAAAAGTGAATATTAAAACTAAAAATAAATAGATATACAGATAGATAAATAAAAGAAATGGCCTCTTCTTTTTTATACAAGTTCCACAGGGTATGACAGGAAGTCTCTCAAGCAATGGTTTTGATTGATTCTGAATGAGGTACACAAGCCCTGTTCATACTCATTTCTGAGAGGCTGATTCAATCAAGGAGTATTATTACACAACAAAGGTAGTTATTTTTAAGTGAGGTTTGATAATCAATGGAACTCCACTCTTACGATCTCACTTCACAGTTCTCTCTATGGACATGGATGGATACCTGTACAACCTAATCCAGCTAGGGATCATTTCTAGGAAGCTTGCTCACTCTTGCTCCAAAGGTCCATCAAAAATGATTATGGGCCCGGATAGACTTAACTGAGTTCAGAGTTGCCACTGTGAGTTTACTAAGAGCTCATTGATACACAGCTCCCTTTCTCAAATATTCAGAGTGTAGGTAACTTTACTCCCAAGGGTCATGGCACTGCCCTGGCAGGTTTAGTTAGGGGAATGTGGAAGAAGGATGGAGAAGGGGAATAAGAACAACATAAATAGCTCTCTACATAAAAAAAGCCCAGGGCAGCTAAGTGGCGCAGTGGATAGAGCACCGGCCCTGAAGTCAGGAGGACCTGAGTTCAAATCCGACCTCAGACCAAACACTTGACACTTACTAGCTGTGTGACCCTGGGCAAGTCACTTAACCCCAACTGCTTAAAAATAAAAAAATTTAAAAAATTAAAAAAAAATACATAAAAAAACCCAAAGTCATGGCTTAAGATCACCCTTTTTGGGGATAGGGTGGAGTTATAGGTGTGATTTTTATCAGTATGGGGTATCACCAGTGTGGAAAATTGCTCTATGAATGCAGATCATCAATTTCTCTGTGATTTATAGTCACCAAGAGTGACCTAGGGTACTGAGAAGTTAAGTGACTTGCCCATGGTCACACAGTTCAAGTATCAGATACAGGACTTGAATCCAGATCTTTCTGACTTCAAGGCTGGCCACCTCTCCACTACACAACTCTGACTCTCAAGATCAATCACTGGTGGGGCAACTAAGTGGCCCTGGCTTCAGGAGGACCTGAGTTCAAATCTGGCCTCAGATACTTATTAGCTGTGTGACCCTGGGCAAGTCATTTAACCCCACTGCCTTCTTAAAAAAAAAAATCAATCATTGGTTCATAGATTTAGAGATGGAAGCACCTTTAGACGACCTTAGACCCAAACTTCTTATTTTGCAGATGAGGAAATTGAGGCCCCAAAAAGTAGAGTGACTCATCCAATGTTACAGCCATTAAGTAGCAGAGGCAGGATTTTGAACCATGTTCTCCAAATCCATTGTTCTTTCCACTAACACCTCTTTGCCAAGGCTCTCACAAATCCCCCAATCCTCCTCAAACCCAGCTCGCCTGCCTGGCTGTCTCTACTTCAGCCATGAAAATTGTCTTCACAAGAAGCTGTAAATTTTAAGGTGACTTTACGTCACAAGAGTCCACCCCCCAATCAAGAACAATTAGGAATATATAATTAAATAAGGCCACTTCAATTTTTTTCTCCTCAGGTGTGATCAATGGGCTCAAATGAAGATCTCCCTCCCCAAATATGCTCCAGAGAACATAGTCAGCTTCTACAGATCACAAAGTTGGCCCATGCCTTCTTATAAAAAAGCAAGAAGAAATCTAATTTGTCCTGAAAACACCTAAAATTCTATCACCTGGCTGCTAGGTGACACAGCGGGTAGAGTGTGTTGGGCCTGGAGTTAGGAAGACCTGAATTCAAATCCAGCCTTGGACACTTAGAAGCTTTGTTACATTGGGCAAGTCACTTAACCTCTATTTGCCTCAGTTTCCTCAATTGCAAAATGATGATAATAAGAGCATCTATTTCACAGAGTTGTTGTGAGACTCAAAGGAGATATATTTGTAAAGTGCTTAGCATAGTGTCTGGCACATAGTAGGTGCTATATAAATACTAGCTGCTATTATTAATACTGTCGTCATTACTAATTATCATTATTACCTGTCCGTCCAAGATACAGAAGAGAGGTGGATGGACAGAGGCTTTCTGCAAATGCTGAGGACAAAGTCTGCTGCTTCTCTCCAGTCATAAGGTCAACGACGTACCAAATGTCCTGCTTTTTACCTGAAAGGACACGAAGGCTTCTTTAAAAGGTGATCAGAGATGGAGACCCCCAGTCAAAAGAATCCACCACCCTGAGGACCCAAGTTTCCATGATGCCTGGGAACCTTCATTCACTCTCCTGAGGCCATGTTTTTGTGGGGGACTCTTGGCTGATCCCCAATCATCATCACTCCACAGCAGGAGAACTGGCCAAAGCTCACAGGAGTAGGGAAACATCGGAGGGTAGCTGTCACTGTTTTCCACCTGCCTACACTCCTCTGAGCCTCTGCATCATGCCCCAGGAACCTCTTCAACCTTGAAGATCACTTTAGCCCTGTGTCGTCACTACCCTGTATCCTGGGACCCTTCCCTCTGAATGAAGCATGGAGGATTTCTTCCAAAAACTCCATTTAAGGAGGGTGCCCAGGCCAGCAATCTCTTCATTTCCAACCTGATTGCAATTCTTCCCTATCATCCCACCCCTACAGGCCCCCTCCTGCTGAGTACCTTTCCTTTCCTCATTCATCCACTCTTCATCTTCTTGTTGTATATTGTCGTCCCCATTAGAGTGTAACCTCCTTGAGGGCAGGGACTATCATTTGTTTTTCTTTGTATTCTCAGCGCTTAACATAATGCCTGGCATATAGTAGGTGCTTAATAAATGTTCACTGACTGACTGGCAATTTTGAATATGCCCACTTTGGTCTACAATGGGTGATTTTTTTTTTCCAATGAACTCTGAGATACAATAAAAGGAACATGCAGTAGCCCAACTCTTCAGTCATTCACCCTTCCCCCATCCCGGTGATTAGTTAGTCATTATATAAAGCAGGAGCGGCTAGAGAATCAGTCACACCTGGGGGGGGTCAAGTCCCGCCCCTGTTTGACTGTGGGTCAGTCACCATCTCTCAGTGGCTTCATATTCTAAACTGTAGATGAGATGCCAGTTTGTATCAGTGCAGGGAGCTTTTACACTGGCAACTCATTATACTCTAGGTCTGTCTCCACCCCTCCTCCCCAACAGACAATATACTGTCTACAACCAGAACCGGCATTTACCTGTGATGACTACTATATGTGTATGTGTATATGTATGTATGTGTGTGTATTTATATGGGTGTACATATATGG
>NW_020954579.1:13167033-13199773 GCF_900497805.2 Vombatus ursinus
ACATATATACATACATAACTGGAACTGGTATCTGTGATGATTAATATACACATATTTCTCTCTATACACACATAGACACATACATACATACATAACTGGAATGGGTATCTCTGATGACTACTATATACACACACATATATTTCTCTCTCTACACACACACACACACACACACACACACATACATACATATACAACTGGAACTGGTATCTGTGATGACTACACACACACAGACATACATAAATATACACACATGCATCCATACATAAGTGGAACTCATTGTGATGACTAATATGCACACATGTATATTTATATATACACTCACATACAGACACGCACATATATATACATACATAACTGGAACTGGTATCTGTAATGACTTTTTATATATTTACATATGTATGTGTATATGTATACACACACATACAGATTTTAGACTGGACTCCAATTTCATTGGTACAGGGAACTTATGGCAAGGAAAGTATCAATGCAGGCAGACCCTTGCTCTGAAATTTGTTCTAAGAGTTACCTGGAGCACTGAGATGTTAGGTGACTTGTCCTGGGTCACACAGCTAGAACGTGTCAGAAGCGGGGCTTGAGCCCAGGTCTTTCTGACTCCAAGGCTGCTGAAGCCTAGAACTACCAGATTCTATGCCCTTTGAGGGGAGAGCTGGTCATCTCTGCATCTCCCTCAGGGTCCAGCACAGCCACTGCATGTAGCAGAACGCTCTAAAAATGCTAAAATAAATTGAGCGGTTAGTGCAGCTGGCTATAGTACACACAGCACAGAGGATGGCCCTTTACAGACCAGTGAGCCTGATTTTCTTTCATGGCCTCATACACCCTGACCTCAATCACCTAATTTGCTGGTGTGAACACTCTCTAACATCACATAGACCGTGCTGGCTTTTCCCATGGCCCTACCCCACGTAGGCTGAGCTAGTTTTTCCTTAAAAAATACTATCATCCTGGAGAGTTAATTGTCCCACAAGACTCAGGCTTGAACCCCTACTATATTTCCTGGTAGCCTACACACAGAAGTCAGTGAACAAGGAGTCAGAAGCTTTTCCCCGGACACCACTGAGCCATCATGGTAAACGCAGAAGTAAGGAAGCTGCCCCCAACTGAATCACAAATAGCTGTAATAATAGACAGCATCTACATAGCACCTTAAGGTTTGCACAAAGTTCTACAAATAATACCTCATTTTATCCTCACAATAAATGTGGGAGGCAGGTGCTATTATTATTATTCCCATTTTACAGATGAGGACACTGAGGCAGGCAGGGGTTAAGTGATGCTCCAGGTCACATAGCTGTGGCTGGATCTGAAGTCAGGTTTTTCTGATTCCCGGTCCAGCACTTTCCCCACTGTCCCACCTAGCTGCCTTTAATCAGTGCTGTATCCTTCCTGAATATCCTTCCCTAGCTATGGCTAAGTTAGCTTTCTTTGGTTAATTGGTACGAGTATCTCTTTTTCAGTCATTTTTCAGTTGTGTCCAACTCTTTGCGACCCCATTTGGGGTTTGCTTGGCAAAGGCAATGGAGTGATTTGCCATTTCCTTCCTTCTCCAGCTCATTTTATAGATGAGGAAACTAAGGCAAAAAGGGGTGAAGTGACTTGCCCGGGGTCACACAGTTAATAAGTGTATAAGGCTGGATTTGAACTCAGGTCTTCCTAACTTCAGGCCCAGTGCTTTATCCACTCTAATCCTGAACCCAGACCACTGAGCTAGCCTGAGTCAAGCTTGACCTACACAGCTGGCTACGTGTGATTGGATAAGCATGACTCATCACATTCCTAGAATAAATATGTCTGAGTGTGTTGAATAAGATTATTCTGTAGAAAGGACTGCATGAATGCTCAATCCTTACTCCAGAGGTTTAATTAACTATAACATACTTCCTTCCTCTCAGTAGAAAGGTGGTGGACTATAGACTTGGAATGGCCTATATGTTGTTAACCAATAACCAATGTTAGCTTGTCTTCCTTATGCTATAAGGGAGGGCTCTATGGGCAGGGGAGGAAAAGTTTAGCAAGTTTCACAAAAGCAGCAATGAAAGATTTTTGGAATTAAAATTTAAAAGAAAAAACTCTCTGGATACTTGTTACGTATCCTAATCTTTCTGTTTATCTGCCTGTCTCCCTCATTACAGCACAAAGCAGAGCCTAACACAGATTTGCTTCCTTTGTAATTTAGCCAGAGTGTTGGTTATTTCATGAGGTTCCTGGAATTAGAGCATCCGGATACACTGTGGAGATTTATACACTGTGCATGAATCATAGGATCTGCTAAAGATGTAACTGGCTTTCACAAGCATTCTGCACTTTTTTGTTTAGTCATTTCAGTCCTGTCCAACCCTCCATGACTCCATTTGGGGTTTTCTTGGCAAAGATACTAGAGTGGTTTGCCATTTCCTTCTCTAGCTTATTTTACAGATGAGGAAACTGAGGCAATTAGGGTTAAGTGACTTGCCCAGGGTCACACATAGTAAGTGTTTGAGGCTAGATTTGAACTCAGGTCTTCCTGACTTCAGGCCCAGAGCTCTATCCACTCCACCACCTACCTGCCCCATTCTACATTTATTTATGTTAATAATAAGCTTAACATCTGTCCATAGATCACATTTCCCTTTCTTGGCATTAAAATCCTATGAGGAAAAAAATATGTGAAGAGAGGCCAAAAAAAGAAAAGGAAAGGAAAGAAAAAAATTCATCTTCCAAATAGCAATAATTGTGGACTCAATGCCTGAGATCTAAAATATTTCTGGTTTCCTGGACCTAGCCCTTTTCTGACATGAAGTTTCTTTTCTAGAGATATCCTATTTTCCGACTGGTATGGCAGATGGCATAACCAGGTGGCACAGTGGATAGAGTCCTAAGCCTGGAGTCAGGGAGACACACATGAGTTCATATCTGGCCTCAGACACTTACTAGATGTGTGACCCTGGGCAGGTCACTTCACTCTGTTTGCCTCAGTTTCCTCATCTGTAAAATGAGCTGGGGAAGGAAAAGGCAAATCACTCCAGTATTTTTGCCAAGAAAACCCCAAATGGGGTGGTGAAGAGTCAGACAGGATTAAAAACCGACTGAACAACAAAATACCCCACTTCCATCCACTTCTCTGGAACTCCACCCTCTTCTGGAATCTTCTCTCTCCCAAATAGCCACAAGGATTGGTACCTGTCTGCCTGTGAATTCAGGAGTAGAAAAACAATCAGATGGACCCATGACACCCCTCTCTATAAAATGCCTTCTTCTCTTCCACATTCACGTATGGCCCTGTTGTATGGGGACGGTCCAGGTGTCCCATACCAAAGAACTGGAAAAGTGCCGAGAGTTTGGCATGACCTAGGAGTCAAGATAGGATGGAACCTCTCCCTTGGGTCATCAGTCACCTTTCTTCTCCTGCCAGGCCTGGAGGTCACTGCCACCAAGTCTGGGACCCTGTGTATCAGGCTGCCTCTGGGCCTTTGCACTGGTTATCTCCCAGGCCACTGCTACTCTCTTTACTCACTGCTACCTTTTAGTTTCTCTGACTTCTTTCAAGTCTCAGCTCAAATCTCACCTTCTGTGGAAGGCCTGGTTCTCCACCCTCACCTCCAGCTGTTAGCGCCATTCCCTCTAAGTTTACCTCTCAACTACTGTTTGTATTTGATTATTTGCATGTTGTCTCTCCCATTGGAATGTGAGTTCCTTAAAGGCAGGGAATATTTTGTGCTTTTGTGGTATCCTCCACTTAGGACAATACCTGGCACCCAGTGAGTGTTTAATTGATGCTTGCTGATCCACTGACTGTGTTCCATCCCTCCAGAGATCTGTCTGTATCTTTGTCCTTGGAGTAATGCTGATCCTGATGCATCCTTGGCTTCTCTCCTCATCTATCTCACTCCCTCCAGAGTCCTGGAGTTCAGCCCCTTGCCAAGTGAAATTCACGCATGATAAAAGCTTTTAGAATTTATTGGTTGGGTCGCTCTTCTGTGACAATCTCCAAGGTTCCCTCAAAGCCTTGATGATGGAGTGGGACAAAGGTCTTTGCCATAGGCAGCTCGGAGGAAAATTGCAATAATTTCCACTTCTTTAATAGATGAACCAGGCAATCATCGAGCTCTCAAATAAACTTGAATGGCCTAATTTAAGGAAGCTCTTACACTGGAGAATATGACAGGGAAGTTTTCTAAGAGCCATGCAAGGGATGAATTACTGGGTGACCATTTGAAGACTGCAGAAGATGATCTCAAGGGGCAGCTAGGTGGTACAGTGTGCAGAACACCAACCCTAGAGTCAGGAGGACCTGAGTTCAAATCTGACATCAGACACTTACTAACTGCTGTGTGACCCTGGGAGAGTCACTTGACTCAAATGCATCAGAAAAAAAAAAGATGATTTTGGACCCAATCAATCAGACTCTGACTAAATCTGCTGATTCTGAGCATCACTGAGACAGAAGGGCTAGGTACCCTAGTGACCATGGAAATCAGATTGTAATTTCATCATAAAACTGTTTCTTCTCCATTAGGTCCACAGTCAACATCTGCAAACTTGTTTAGCAAGCATCGGTTTCTATATTATTTTTGGAATCCTCAGTAGTCTTGAAAAACAAACAAAACAGGTTCTTTCTGTAGTAAAAGGGACATACCAGTCTAGAAGGGCATTCCCAGAGGTATGGAAGCAAGGGGATGCAATGTTCCCAGGGAAAGCCTTGAACAAATCCTACATCTCAGACACAGATCTACATGACACCAAAAGCGCTATGAAGAGGATAAAGTAGGAAATGCTTCTGGCCCTCAAAAAAAAAAAAAAAGGCTGATGCTTTTTTAATGCCAAAGGCAAACGTGGAAGAGAGGAAGGCATTTTATAGAGAGGGGTGTCCTCGGGTCCATCTGATTGTTTTTCTACTCCTGAATTCACAGGCAGGCAGGTACCAATCGTTGTGGCTATTTGGGAGAGAGAAGATTCCAGATGAGGGTGGAGTTCCAGAGAAGAGGATGGAAGTGGGACATTTTGCTGTTGTTCAGTCGTTTTTTAATCCTGTCTGACTCTTCATGACCCCATTTTGGGTTTTCTTGGCAAAGATATTGGAGTGGGTTCTTCTCTAGCTCATTTTACAGATAAGGAATCACCATTTCCACCCAAATGCAGCTTTCCTCCAGGTGGTACAATAAAGACAGCATTGGACTTGAAGTCAGGAAGACCTGAGTTCAAATTCTGCCTCAGACACTTACTAGTTGTGTGACCCTGGACAAGTCACTTAACCACTCTCGGTCTCAGTTTCCTCAAGTGTAAAATGAAGATCATAGCAAACATTTCTCAGGACTGTTGTGAGGATCAAATGAGATTTGATTTGTAAAGTGCTTTGAAAACGTAAAGCATTATATAAATGCTAGCTATTATTATTTTATTATTATTTTTATTGTCATCTTGGTAGTAAGATAAAAGAAGATGACTTGATGTTCTGAAAAAGCTGAATTTCCTAAGAACTGAAAGACAGGCTAAACGCTAGATAAGCTGCTAAGGGCTGTGTTGTTGCTATCTATCTATCATCTATCTATCTATCTATCTATCTATCTATCTATCTATCTATCTATCTATCTATCTATCTATCTATTTATCTATCTAATGTGTATGTACATATATTTATAGTGTGCATATATGTATATGTATGCATATGTGTATATGTATCTATGTATGTGTGTGTGTGTGTGTGTGTGTGTGTGTCTATGTTCCCCCTCCACTCCCATAACAGGAAATACTGAGACAAACCTTTAATGGATAGAGTTTGATTTCCTTTTCTTGGCTCAGATGATTGTACTCACTTTAAATTTCAGCCAATTTCTACCTAGCATGGCATAATCTTTAAATCACTCTGGGCAGGCCAATACAGCAGCTAAAAGCTTTCTTTCACTAGAGAAATGGAGGACTAGGGTTGTGAAATACCACATATCCTGTCAAATGTGATTATTGTAGGCAAGTGGATTTGTTGAATTGTATTGTATTTTTCTTTTTTTAACCTTTGTTACAAGAAAGGGCTTGCTAGATAGGAAAGGGGAGAAATACACATACATACATCATATATACATATATTAATTATACAATATATAAATATATAATTGCATAATAATTATATTTAATATATTAATTCAGGAACAAATATATTGATTATGTATATATCATTAACTATAACATTTATATATTAATTTCTGAATGAATGAATATATTTATTTTAATTACATGATATACTAATTAGTTATATAAATATACAATCATATATTTATATTAGTTTCTGAGTATATATATTCATCTAGAAATTAATATATACAGAAATATGTGTATATGTTTTATATATTATATTTTTATATTATTTATATATAATTTGTATATGTTTATATATAATATATATGTCTATAGTTGTTCAGAAATTAATATATGCATATATGTGTATCTATATATTAATTCTGAAATTAATATGACATGGAATAAAACGTTTCAATAAAACAAAATGTAAACATGAAAAGTTAAAGCTTGTTGTGTGCAACCATGTTGATGCACAATGTCTCTCACTTCCTCAACTAGAGCTGGAAAGGATCTTAGCATCCAGTCCTCTCATTTTACTGATGAGGAAACTGAAGTTCTGAGACACTATATGATTTTCCTAGGGTCACAGAGCTAGCAAATATGAGGCACGTATTGAACTCTGGCCTCCCTGATTCTAAGCCCAGCATTCTATGTGCTAGTGCCACTGGGCCACCTCAGCTGAGCCAATGGCTTGAACAGCATCTTCTCACACAATTCAAGGCAAGAAAGCCTGGTCCAAAGCGGGTTAGTTAGTAGGAAAATGAAGCAACTTTATTTTTGATAACTAGTCATCCCCTTACTGGAGCTAATTTTCGACAGGCCATAGAGAAGGCATTGAATGTAGAAACTCCTTACCCATGTAGAGAATCCCATCTGAACTTCGGCATGGGGATGCCTGCACCAGTTCTGGGATGGTAAAGGGAAGTTTCTAGAAAGATGAATACATAGATGAAGGAAAACAAGTTAAATTTAAAGGCTTGAGTAATTTTCACAATCTTAATAGGCAGTCTGTTTCAGTTATGCAATTTTGCTAAAAAGAGAAAAGTTTTGTTGACTACTTCCTCAACTCAAACTTGAAAACTTGAAATAAAGAACGGTTAGCAGCTGGAGGCAACTAGAAGTGAGGTGGAGGGTCCAGGCTTTTCCATTCTCACTTCTGCTACACACATAAAGCAGTCACCAGGTGCCTGTCCCCTCTAAGAACCAGCTTCCTTTACCTAGGGCACGGGTTCTATTTACTTTAAAACTTTTATTTTCAGTTTCAAATTCTCTTCCTCTCTCTGCCCCTTCCCTCACCTATGGAGAAGGCAAGACTTGGGCAGGGATTCTCAACCTGGTGTCCATGAACTTGTGTTTTAAAAAAATATTTTGGTAACTGTATTTCAATGTAATTGGTATCCTTTGTTTTATTTATGCATTTAAAAACATTATGCGGAGTTGGGGGTGGGTACCTGAGGATTTCACCAGATTGCCTCACAAAGATGCTCTCATGCTTCGTGACCGAAAAGGTTAAAAATCCTGACATAGGGACAACACAGAGTTCTGGGGACACAAAAGAAATCCTATTTGGTCACCTTGCTGAAGGGTATAATGGCCTTTGGGGAACAGCATTTTTTTGGGCTATGAAGGGTTATGCAACTTTCTGCATTCTAAGGGGAGAAGAAAGAACCCTTCTCTTCTGCCTTGTGAAAGTAACACTGATATTGCTACTTACAGCAGAATTATGTGCTATTTCTCAAGGGAAGAGGAGTGGGAGATTAAATCTGAGTAGAAAGAACTTCCACTTGAATTTCAGGTATGTGTGTGGGGAGTCTTAAAGAGTTTTCTGCAGTAAATAATTCTCTACACATTAAAAAAAAAAAAAGGATGGGAAGTTTTGTGTTAAAAAAAAAAAGTTAAGTTATAGTGGCTAACAAGAAAAGAATCTCATAAAAAGTCAAAAGTTTTAAAACTGTATTTCATCGTAAAACTGCTTCTTTTCCCTTAGGTCCACAACTAACATCTGCAAACTCTCTTGGCAAACACCTGTTTCTATTTTATTTTTGGAATCCCCAGTATTCTTGAAACACAAACAAAACAGGCTCTTTCTGTCGAGGATCGAAAAGTTCCGCTTAGTTCCAGACTTCAATAGATATTTTCACGTCTGAAAGGGCTTTTTCTTTTAATGTTTTACTGACATATTTTTCTTCTTTAAAAAAAAAATTACTCATTTCCCACTGACTCACCTCCCCCTCCCCACCCCAATTCCTAATGGAGTAACCCATTGTGATAAATGTGTTCAGACTTTTTTCAGTCACATCTGACTCTTCCTGACCCCATTTGGGGTTTTTTGGGGGGCAAGGATACTGGAGTGGTTTGCTATTTCCTTCTCCACCTCATTTTACAGATGAGGATACTGAGGCAAATAGACTTAAGTGATTCGCCCAGGGTCACACAGCTAATAAGTGTCTGAGGCTAGATTTGAACTTAAGACGATGAGTCTTCTTGACTCACGGCCCAGCACTCTATACGCTGCACCACCTAACTGCCTTACCATGATAAGTATACTCAGATAAAGCAAAGCAATCCATAAGCCAGGTATGAAAATGCATAGCTTGATGCTCTTATTGTATACAGACATGCAGGAGGACTTTTTTCTTTGTTGGTTGTTTTTTTAAATTTTCTTTTTTTAAATTGTGAATTTAATCTTCAATAAACACAAACAGCTCAAGGTATAAAGAACAGGAAAGAGGATTTTGTAAGAAACTGTAAACTTCTGTTAATTGTGTATTTTTTTTAAAGAAATAGATATTATTTAACAAGGTAGTAACAAAATCCCTATATCCCCTTCTGAACTTTTTTTTCTCAGCATATTAAAAAATGTTTTATTGATGATCTTTTTGTCATCTCTGTCACTGACCACTAATCTACCTTCCCTCCATGGCCCAAGTAGATTTTTTTTTTGCAGCAAATATATATATATATATATATTTGTCTCAGTTTGTACCTCGTCCGTCACCTCTCTGCCTAGAGGTAGAAAGTGGGAGGTACGTTTCATCACCTGTCTTTGGACAGTTGCTGCTACAGGCAGACTTCTGCGGTCTTTCAGAATTGTTTCTGCTAACATTATTATTGTGATCACTGTGTAAATTGTTCTCCTGTTTCCACTTATTTCATTCTGTATCAGTTTATACGAGTCTTTCTGTATTTCTCTGAACCCGTCACATTCATGATTTCTTATAATTCCATTATATTCAAACACAACAATTTGTTCAGTATTTCCCTACTAATAGGCCCCTAATTTGTTTCCAGTTTTCTTGTTAAAACAAAAATTGCTGCTACAAATACTCTTATACATATGGGTCCTTTCCCTCTCTCCTTGATCTCCTTGGGATACATGTCTATTAATAGTACTACCAAGTCAATGAGTATGTACAGTTTAGTGAATTTTTCTGCTTAGTTCAAAAACAGTTTCCAGAATGGTTGAACCAACTGACAGCGCTATTAATAGTGCATTAATATTCTTGTCTTCTCACAGCTTCTCCCCACAATTCCGGTTGTCTTCTCTTGTCATTTTTGCTAACCTGATAAATGTTATACGGGACATTTTAGAGGAACAATTCTAGAGCTAATATTTCTGGAACTAAAATTAATAATAACTAGCATTTACGTAGTGCTTATGTATGTTATCTCATTTGATCCTTACAACCCTGGCCTCCCAGATACTATTATTATTCCCACTTTAGTTGAAGGTTAAATGATTGCCCAAGATCACACAGCTGGTTAAGTACCTGATGCAGGATTTGAACTCATGTCATTCTGACTCTGAGTCCAGATCTCTCTGAACTGGACTACTTAGTATACTATGTATCTTTCATAACAGTAGGCATCTTTAGCTTCAGTCTTACTGAAAAAGCTTCTAATGTTTCCATATTATAGATAATGCTACCTTTTGGGTTTTGATAGATACCATTTGTCATATTATTGAAAGATTAATTTATTTCTATGCTTCTAGTTTTTTTTAAAACATAAATGAGTGTTATAATCTTTTATTTGAACATAAATGAGTATTGTCTTGTTTTCTCTGTATCTATTGATAATCCTATGATTTTGATTGCTTTTGTTATCAATATAGATTATTACATTAATAGTTTTCTGAATATTGAACCGAACCCACACTCCTGGAATAAATCTACTATGATTATAATGAATAATCTTTTGTAAAGATTGCTGTTAAAATGAGATAATTCTATTTATAAAATATTTTGCAAATTTTAAAGCACTACATAAATGCAAACTATTATCATTATTATTCCTATAGCCTCTTTGCTAATATTTTATTCAATATTTTTGCATCAGAATTCAATAGTAATATTTTTCTGTAATTTTCTTTATTTGATTTATCTTTCCCTTATTTAGTTATCTAAACTATATTTGTTTTACATAACAAATTTGACACAATACTTTAATTATTTTTGCAAACATTTTCTATAGTATTAGAGTTCATTGTTCTTTGAAAGTTTGGTACAATTCATTTGTAAATACATCTGGGCCTATGTTTTTTTTCTTTTTTTAAGAGTATCTTTCAGGCTTGTTCAGTTTTTTTTTTCTGAGATTGGGTTACTTAAATTCTCTATAGCTTATTCCATTTATATGGATATGTTTTTTAATTATTTATGTATTTCTTTCAAGTGTCACTTTTGTTGCATATAATGAAGCAAAATAGTTTCTAACACTTCATCTGTTGGGATTTTTCCTTTTTCATTCTTGATGATGGTGATTTGGTTTTTTTCTCCTTTTAAAAAATCAAATTAGCTAAAGGTTTGTTACTGGCCTTTTCTTTCAAAAATTGTTTTTTTCAATTAACAAACATTTATTTTCTCCCCCTCTCACCTTCTCCACAACTGAAAAAAAATAACCCAAACCTTTATAACAAATATGTCTAGTCAAGTAAAACAAATCCCCAAATGGCCATGTTCAAAAAGGTAACTGGTCTTCAAGTTTAAGAAAAATTTTTTTAATCTTCTCTCTTCTAATTTCAGAATTTCTATTTTTGAGTTTACTTGCAAATTTTTTATATCACTTTTCTGGTTGGTTTTTGGTTTTTTTTGGTTGCACATCTAATACATCTAATCCATTGATCTCCTGCTTCTTTCTTTTGCTGTTGAATATGCTTGGAAAGAGAAAATTTTCTCTAAGGACTGCACACTGGTTACACTCCACAAGTTTTGGAGTGCTGTGCCACTGTTATAATTTTCTTTGATAAAATTATCTGTTGTTTCTATACTTCATTCTTTGACCCACATATTCTTTAGGATATTATTTGGTCTCCATTTAAAGATAGATCCTTTCTTCCAATTACCCTTACTGATCATAATTTGTATTGCATTTGGTTAGCAATGGATGTGGTCATTATCTCTGCTTTTCTCTATTTCTTTATGCCCTAGAACATGGTCACTTTTTATAATGGTGCCATTCAAAGCTGCAAAATACATAGATTCTTTATACTTCCCATTCAGAAATCACCAGAGGTCTATCACATCTAAATTTTTTAAAACTCTACTCAGATCTTTAACTTTTCTTCTAGGTTTCCAACAATTAACAATTTTGCTATGCGTAGCTACCTGTAGTTCAATTATTTTTCCTGCACAGGCACATACACACACCATTCAGTGCATGTGTATGAACTACTGATCTCATTTCATTATTTATGGTGCCGTTACATACAGTGGAACTTTCTTGTTTATCTCTTTTAGCCATGTATATTTTTACCACAGACTTTTCTTACATTATGATCAACACCCCCGCTACTTGAAATTTGTCTCATGCATAAATAATTATACTCTAGTCTAGGGGCAGGGAACCTTGGCCTTGAGGCCACACATGGCCCACTAGATCCTCATGTATGGCCCTTTGATTAAATCCAAACTTCACAGAACAAATCCTTTTATTAAGGGGATTATTTATTTATTTGCTGGTTAAGAGGATTTGTTCTAGAAAGTTTGGATTCAGTCAAAGGACCACAGGTGAGGACCTAGAGGGTCATATGTAGCCTTGAGGCTATAGGTTCCCCACCCCTGCTCCAGTCCCTCACTTTAACTCTGTGAATCTTTATGTTTCATATATTGTTGAACCCTCCTTTCTTATCCATTCTGCCACCTTTCTCATTTTTTGGGTAGTTCATCCCATTCACAATCATAGCAATGATTATTAATTGTGTATTTCCCTCCATCATATGCTACTGTGATGTTACCTACTTCTGTATCCACCCCATTAATTTTACAAAAGACAGAAAGGTGGCAAAAGTGGATTCATTGCTAATAATTTATAATTAGAATATTCTCATCCTATTCCCCTACCCTTCCTCTCTTCATGCAACCCAGACTTAAAACTGCTAAATTTATTTTCTTTGCCTTTAATCCTGTCTTTCTAATCTGTCCGCCATAATTGAAATGTTTTGGTTCTGACTTCCCTCCCCAAATCTACTGTCTCTCTTAATCCCCATTTTCTTCTAGTCTCTATCTATTTCTCTATTGATTTTAATATATTTCTACAATAACTATGTGTATGTATTTGTATGTATTATGTGTATGTGTTCAACCTTTTTTCTTCCCATTCAGATAACTGAGGTTCTTGAGATACCACTTTCCCCCACCTCTACTATGTGCAAGACTAGGCACTGGAGATATAAAGGTAAAAAGAAACAGTTCCTACCCCCAAGGGGCTTACGTTCATCTTCATATCAAAGGGATGTTCTTTAGAATTAGAGTCCACACTCCTTCACATCCTCCCCACTCCCACAACCACCCATAAGCATTGCTATTCTAAGTAGTGATGATATATTTTAAAGTTCAAAAGCAATCATTTCTGCAGATCAGATTTCTACAGGCTATATCATGATGCGAAGAGAAATGTGGGAAGTGAGCAATCCCAGGGGGGATGTCAGTTCCACAATTGTGGCATATCCTTGATGCCTTCATCCATTTCTGTCACTAGCATCCTGCCAACAGTAATGGCACACAGAGATCTCTGGCCAGTCTAAAGGTCTGAGGCTTCCAGAGTTATGCGTGAAGTCAAGACACTTACCGTCAGACCTTCGTTGTTCTTACCACCAAGTGTATACAGGCTTCCATCATTGGGGTCTGGGAGGAAGGCAGGCCTGGGGGGGAGGGAGCAGCAAAAAAGAAAAAAAATCATTGCTCAGTATATATATGCTGACAATTATTCAAAGGCATGGGCATATGCACGACCATCTCAAGGAGCTCACAATTTCATGGGGAGAAGAGCCAGCAAACAACTATATACAAACAAAATAGAAACATGATAAACTGGAGATAATCACAGAGGGAATGGACTAGCATAAAGAGAGACTGGGTAAGGTAGTACAAATATGATTATACTTGTTTTAAAGATAGGGAAACAAGCTCAGAATGGTTAAGAGATCTGGCCAGTCACACAGTTAGTAAGTTTCAGAGCCAGGATTTGAACTCAGACTCCTGAACCCAGGAACTGACAAAAAGCACAGTGCTCTTCCCACCATTCAGTCAATAAATATTTATTAAATCTATTATGTGCCAGGCATTGTGCTAAATGCTGGGGATATAAAGGAAGCCCCAACAATTGTAGTGGGTGGGAGGCTAAGCTAGATGGACCTTCTAGACCCCTCCAAACCCTAAGATTCTATGAATAAGGACGAGGAAAATTCATTAAAAATTTTCAACTTGACTTTCATGTCCAACTTCAACATTATTTTTTACAATCCAGTTATTTTAGGAACAGTACATAAGCTCGGCTAGATCACATCAGCCTGTTTTTCTCCGAGTGTTTGCTTTTCTTTTCTTTTTTTTTTTTTAATTGGTAGCAAGACTTTGAAAGTGTAATAATCAGACACTGAGACAGAAAGGAAGATGTGTATCTGAGAGACACACAAAACAGATGGAAGAGGACTGTCAAAGCAGGTGTCAAGGGAATTCCTACAAGCTATTCAACAATTCTAAATAGCTCTTCAGTCATACAGAATCCCCTTGCAGTAATTAATTTTTTTTTTTTTTTTAGTTTTCAAGTTGTCTTTTCACCTGAAGTGAGAGTCAGCAACCAACCTTCAAAGATTTCCAGCTCATTTCAGGATGAGGTCAGATGATAAAATGGATGGTGAGCCGGCTTTGAATCTAGGAAGATCTGACTCTGATACATACTGGCCACATAACTCTAGGCAAGTCACCCAAGGCTGCTTTTGAACCCAGGTCTTTCTTGATTTCAAGCCCATCATGCTAACCACTGTACCACCTAGCTACCTCATTCAACCTTTCACTGCTTTAGGCAATGTGCTGACTGTAAGTTGCAGAAGAGGCACCAGTGGGAATTTCTTCATCTAATAGTTTTCATTACGAAAGAAATCCCAGGTGCAGTCCCTATCTCCAACCCTATGGACATGGGAAAGGTATTACTGATCACAGTAATATACCCAGTTCTGGCTTGGGAGTCAGTCCTCTTGTTGGGTTGGGAGTTTTTCAATTCAAACTGTTTCCCTTCATTGCTAAAAGGGGAGGGAAATAACGAGTCAGGGTAGGAGGCAACAAATTCAGACAAACCACACAGAAAAAAAGCTGAAGTGAATCAGGAAACTTACTCTTCAACATGAGTGGGAACCTGCAGGACTGGATCTGCACAAAGAGAATAAGAAAAGCATTAGGAGAGACTGAGTGATATACATCAGGGTTCCTCAAAGGAAGATTAAGCAGCTCACATTTCTATGACACTTTAAAGTTTATAAAACGCCTTTCTCACAGCTATTCTGAGAGTTACATTACCTACATCTCATTCCATCCGTGTAAAGAGGAAGAAACAAAGATTCAAAGATGTGCCTGGGCAGAGCATCAAAGCTAGGATGCACACTTAAGTCCAGTGTGCTTTCTACTAAACCGTACTGCTCCTCATCAGCAGCCACCACCGCTGATTGACTGAAGGATCAAATGAGATCACAGATGTAAAAGTACTTTGGGCAGAAAAAGATAAATATACTATCAAAATGGAATGAAGAATGAGAATGGATCCAAAAGTCAGAATCACCGTGTTGCAGTCAAACAACTCACTGCCAGTGAATGTAAGATACAACTTGGATGCGGAGTTACGTACAAAAAAAGACAAAAAAGGTAACCGCCAGGTCCCAAAGCAGTCATAATCATCGATGGATAAAGGTTACTCAAGGAATAAGCCCCAGTGCACTTGAATAAATGGCAGATAATGGGCCTTCAGAACCTAAATGCTAGTGATTTGTGACATAATATTGACTTTCTAAATATTAGGGGAAATTAGAGAAATGCAAGTTAAAACAACCTGGAGGTTCCACCTCACACCCATGAGTTTGGCAAAACTGATGCAAAAGGAAAATGACAAATGCTGACAAGGCTATGGGAAAACAGGTACACTAATGCAATGTTAGTGGAACCAAGAACTGGTCTGGCCATTCTGGAAAACAGTTTGGATTTATGCCCAGAAAGCTATTAAACTGTGTATACCCTCTGACCCAGTGATATAAGTACTAGGTCTCTATCCAAAGAGATAAACTCATAAGTCTATATCCAAAGAAAGAGAAAAAGAGACTCATCTGTACAAAAATATTTATAGCAGTTCTTTCCGTGGTGACAAAAATTGGAAAAAGGGGGGTCGGGTGTGGCACCCATCAAATGGGGAATAGCTAAACAAGTTATGGTATATGAATGGAATGGATTACTACTGTGCTACAAGAAATGATGGAGATAGTTTCCGAGAAACCTGGGAAGACTCATATGGAATGATACAGAGTGAAGTAAGCAGAACCAGGAGAACATTTTATACAATAATAATATTGTAAAGACAACTTTGAAAGACTTAGAAACTCTGATCAACACAATGATCAACCATAACTCTAGAGGACTTACGATGAAACAAGCTACCCACCTCCAAATGGAGAGGTAATGGACTCAAGAGTATACTTTGAGGCATTTTTTTTTTTTAACATGGCCAACATGGGAATTTATTTTCCTCAACTATGCATGTTTGTAATAGGAGTTTTGTTTTTCTTGCTTTTTCAACTAAAGGGAGGAGGGAGAGCAGTGGAAAGTAAAGAAGGGAGATTTTTGTTGATTGAAAAAAGATTTAATTTTTCAAAATTATGATTATTAGGAGAGTAGAGACCGAACAAGGGTAGCCAGATGGTTCAGGGGACAGAGCTTTGAGCCTGGAGTCAGGAAGACCTGAGTTCAAATCCAGCCTCAAACATTTACTAACTGTGTGACTCTGGGCAAGTCACTTAATCCTGTTTGCCTCAGTTTCCTCATCTATAAAATGAGCCGGACAAGGAAATGGCAAACTATTACAGTATCTCTGCCAAGAAAACCCTAAATGGGGTCACAAAGAGTCTGACATGACTGAAATGACTGAACAACAACAGAAATTGAATATATGATTTCACTGGTATAGGGAACTTCCAGGTGAGAAAACTCCCTCTACCAATTTAGGCTGGCACCTTTTCTATAATTTATAGTCTTAGAAAGTTGCCTAGGGGTTAAGTGACTTGCCCTGGATAACACAACCAGTATATATCAGAGGCAGGACTGGAACCCAGGTCTTCCTAGCTTCGAGGTCAGGTCTCTATCCTTAACACCACATTCCCTCTCTCATTTATAAATATTACCAGAAATTCTCACATGGAAAAGCAAAAAAACAAAACAAAACAAAAAAAAGAACTATGGATTAACAATCACTTTTACATTTGTGGCCACCAAAATGGTCTGGATTTCTCCTTTCTTGAATCCTTTGGATAACTACTTATCCGTATGGGGGCATTACCAAGAAAGGGCTTGGTCATAACCCCTTTAGGTAGAGTCCCAAGACAGATCCATGTTATAATCTCTAAAGTCCTTTCTAGCTCTAACTTCCCAGCTACCAGCTCCAAATCAAGCCACCTCCAATCTGGCCCTCACACCTCTACTCCTCTTCAAAATAAATTGAATTCCTCCATGGAGGACTTCCCCTCCCCCCCCCAAGGGATCCCACAAGTGACCTTACACCTTATCTAGCCTAGAATCAAATCTCCATTTCACCTCCTTACTGACCACCAGCTCCAAACCATGCTGTTTGAGCGTACCTCTTCTAACACTTGCTTTCTGGCTCCCCTTTATGTAATATCATTCCCTATTAGAATGTAAGCCTTTTGAGTGTCGAGACTGTCTTGCTTGCTTGTATCTGTATCACCAGAGCTCAGCATAGTGCCTGGCACATAGCAAGTACTTTGTTGTTCAGTCATATCTGACTTTTTGACCCCAGTTGGGGTTTTCTTAGCAAAAGTACTGGAGTTGTTTGCCATTTCCTTCTCCAGCTCATTTTACAGATGAGGAAATGGAGGCAAACAGAGTGAAGTGACTCACCCAGGGTCACACAGCTAGTAAGTATCTGAGCCTGGATTTGAACTCCCAAAGATGAGTCTTCCTGACTCATTATCCACTTTGCCACCTAGCTGCCCATACAAGTGCAGAATAAATGCTTTGTCTAGTTGACTACCTAAAGGTCTATGGTTTTGTCAATGCGTGTGCTTGGGCGGGGAGAGGGGCAGCAGAAAGCATGTGGTGGTATCATATGGTGGTCACTTTGTACCCAGGATTCTTCTTTAGTGAAATCTCTCTCGAGCCATCTCACATATTGACTTTGCTTCCAAAAGCCCAGCTCCCATGGCACACAAACGTCACAACAACAGATGCCCCACCACACCATGTGTACTTCCAACCAGGCCTCAGGCAGCAAAACAAACAATTCACTAAATGATGAAAGGCATGTTTTAAAAAAAACACCAGGCAATTATTAGCTTGTGATCTAAGTAATCTGTTTATCTTTTCCATCGATAACCTCTTGTACACTCACTAAGACTGACTGATGCAAGAGGAAGGAAACTCAGGCACACACAGTCACCCTATTGAAGCAAGCTAGAGGGAGACAGCATCTTGCAAGGCAGCACAGAAACCATAAGCTTGTAAAGGTAATTGGCTTCTCTTTCAAAGAGCACGTGGCAATCCAAAAGGCAACTAAATGCATCCCAATAAATAGACTGAGTGGACACAAAGAAACCCAGAACTCCTACGAGCTCTCCAGGGGAGAGAAGGAGATAGAGTCACTGACATTCTGGATAACTGACCACAGGCCTGCTCTGCCAGGAGACACATGTTCACATGGGAAGTCTCCTACTTTTCTATGGCTTATATACTGGACATCTGAGACAGAGGTCTTGGGTCTAAAACTTGCTTGTTTGTCCTTCATTTGGTCTTCATTGGGTCTAAAACTTTGCTGTCTGTCCTTCATTTTCAAAGAGGACCATGACATCAGGAAGGTGACGCCATGATATGCAAGTGAATTGGATTTAAGTGAGACAGGGCTGTGCCTCACTTTCTCCTCCAGAGCCGTCTGGGTCCAGTGGCCTGATATGGATCAGGAGGACTCGAAATGGCCCAGGATGCAGTGGAAGTCCTCGGCCTTTTCAAGCTAAGGTCTTTAACAGGTCTCAGTTTGACTGAGGCAACACCCATTCCGTGATTAAGGTTTAATAAAAAATGAGGCAAAGATTGGCCTCTAAAACAACGTACTGCAGAAAGGCCCTAACTGGGGTGTAAGACGTGACAGTAAAAACAACAACTACAACAACCATAAAAACAAGAATACATTTATATAGCACTTTAAGATTTGCAAAGTGCTTCACATGTGTTATCTCATTTGAACCTTAAAACAACCCTGTGTACTATGATTAAGTATAGAATTAAGAACTGGAGGGGATCTCAATTTATCTAGTACCAGCTTCTCATGTTACAGATAAGTAAGCTAAAAGTCAGTGGGTTAAGTACCTTGCCCCAAAATGCACAGTAATAAACAGCATAACCAAAAGTGGACTCCCCCCACCCCAAAAGCCCTTGGACTCCAAATTCTGCACTCTCTATGATACCACTTCTGAAAACTGCTGCCAATAAGAGAGGAAAGAAGGAAGGAAGGAAGGGAGAGAGGGAGGGAGGGGGAAGGAAGGGAAGAAATAAGGTAGAAGGAGGGAGGGAGGGGGAAGGAAGGCAGGAAGGCAGGAAATAAAGCAGGCAGGCAGAAGGAAGGAAGAAAGGGAGGGAGGGAGGAAAGAAGGAAGGGAGGAAGGAAAGAGAAAGAAAGGAAAAAAAGGAGAAAAAGAAGTGAAATGAAAAAAGAAAAGAACATTATTAAATGCTTACTGGGTACCAAACAGTATACTAAAGGTTAGAAGTAAAAATAAAAAATTGAGCGACAGTCTTTGCACTCAAGGAACTTATATGGGGAAACTTCGTAAGGGAATGTGGTGGAACATCTAGAAGGTGGGAGCCAGGGAGTGCCTGTTTTGGTTTGGGAAGCCAAAGAGACCGTAAGTGAAGCCATAGGGGAGTTGATTGGTATGTCCTTTCTAGAAGCAATGGCAATGCTGGTTTCATTACCATTCCAGAGCTGGAAGGTAAGGGGTGGGAGAGAGGGGAAGACACACTACGTCCAGAGGCAAGGTCTTGTGGTCCAGAAGGACAAAGACAAAGCACTGAATGGCAAGAAAATGACCACAGTGGGTTGTGAAACATGGCTGTGGCCAGCCATGAGAAATATTCATGAACCAGAGCATTACAGGTGCCAGACTAGGAATTCCTAGTTAAGGGTTAAGGGTTAAGTTCCTAGTAAAGAATTAAGCTCCCCAGGAGGGCAGAGTGGCAAATGGCCAGGATGGAATGTACTGGAGGAACTGAGCATTCTAGAGATCACTGCTCCAATGTTTAAGAGCCATGATTTTCTGGCTTAGAAACTAGTCTATCCAGTCACCTAAGAACCTCCATAGCATAAGAGATGTGTGATTCAAGTTAATTTGGAGCCACAGGAACTAAATTGAAATCCTGGCTTTGTGCTATGATCTAGGTTCAATCACTTAACCTAGCCCCATTTTCCTAATCCAAACCATGCTTCCTTGGAGCCTTTGGACAGGTATCATGGCATGGTGGATAGGGTACTGAACTTTGAGCCAGGAAGACCTAGGTCCAAATCCCACCTCACGCATTTACTAGTTGTATGACCCTGGGGAAGTTACTTACCCTCTAGGTGACTTAGTTTCCTCATATGTAAAATGAAGTAGTTGGACTATATGGCCAACCTAAATGGCCATCATCTATCCACCCTGTGGCTTTGCTGTTTCTCCCCATCCCAGAGCAGCACCTCTGGACTGGACTACCAGAAAAAAGGTATCCACTCAGCTTTGGATTTTCTGCTTCAAGCTGAGCTATCTGGATTGGTGAGTAAGCGCAAAATTAACTAGCCTGCTCTATCTAGCTAGCCTCAGATCAGGTAATTCTTTACATCCCACTGAGCCACCTACCTTCATCATCTTGCCATGTTTCCTGTTACTCCCTCTCCCCACTTTCCACCTCTCTTGTTTAGTCTCAGTAATAAAATCAACTATCACACATGTACATACATGAATATACACATAAAAGTTGACTATATATATTTGCCATATATTATGTGCTTATATATGTAAATGTAAGGTCTTTGAGAGTAGGGTTTGTTTTATTCTTTGTTATTTGTAACTCTAGTGCCTGGCACATGCTAGGCACTTAGTAAATGCTAGGTAATTGTCTGGTGAATATGACCATTGTTCTTAGAAAGGGCATGTCAATCAACTGTAAAATGTATCAAGTCAATGTCTCTGTGATTCTCCAGACAATCCCTTCCTGACCACTAGTCCTACATTTGTGTTGTCTCCCCCTATTAGAGATATAAACTCTCTGAAGTCAGGTCAATGGTCTCACTTTTGTAACTAAAAGAATTAATTTTATTTTATTTTGAGTTCCAAATTCTCTCTATTTTGCCTGCTCTACCCCTCAAATTGAGAAGGCAAGAAAAACAAAATCCACTACAAATATGTATAGTCTTGCAAAACAAATTCTCACATTAGCCACATCAAAAAAAAGAAAAAGAAAGAGAAAAGAAGATGATTCAATTGGCAGTTTGAGTCCATCAGCTCTTTATCTGGAAGTGGATAGCATGTTTCATCAAGAGTCCTTTGGAATTGCGGTTGGTCATTGTTTCATTTTTACAATTTATCACCAGCACTAATGTCTGGCACAAGATACAGGCTTAATTCTGGTAGCTATTGTCTACAGACTTCAAGGATCTATCTATCTATCTATCTATCTATCTATCTATCTTCCTTTCTTTCTCTTTCTTTCTTCCTTCTTTCCTTTCTTCCTTCCTTTCTCAAGAGTCAATCAGAATTTATTAAGCACTTAACTATGTGCCAAACACTGCTCAAAGTACTAGGAATACAAAGAGGTAAAAACAGTCTCAGCCCTCAAGAGGCTTACATTCTTTCTCCCCCTTTCTTTCCTCAATGAGTGCTTGGCTCTCAGTCTTTCCTCCCTAACTCCTACCCTGATAGGGGACTGCAACATATATATTGATATTCCTTCATATGCCCTAACGTCCCAATTCCTCAATGCATTGATTTCCCATGAGCTACTCTTCCATCTAATCACAGCAAAACATAGAAATCATCATACACTTGATCTTGCCTTCACTCATCAATGTTCCACACTCATGTTCATGAACTCTGAAATTCCTATAACTGATTGTAATCTGTTGACATTCCACCACTCTCTCTGCCTAGCAACCCCAAACTTCATTCTTTGTTCTCACTGGAACCTCCAGTTCCTCAACCTCTCAGTTTGTTCCCAAGTTATCAAACATGTACTAGCTATACTCTCTTCCCTATCTTGACCCTTTAGTTCTAGTCCACATTGTTTTCATTTTTCTAGTTCTTTGTCCCTTTATCCTATAAAGAAGATCTTGCCCTTCCAAACCCAAGCCTTGGATTACTCACAGCTATTGAACCAAGCTGGAGAAAAACGATCCTGACTGGGTGCTCTACAAGTTTATGTTACATAATCTCACTTGGGCCCTCACTGCAGCAAGACAGCCCTTTTACATCTCCCTAATCAATTCACTATTCCACTCCCCACAGCAACTCTTCCAAACCTTTTCATCCCTCCTCAAGTTTCCTATGGGCTGAGAGTCATTTGAAGTTCAAGGATAAATAAAATGATGGAAATTGGTAAGAGAGAACCTTGCCTCATATTTTACTGAAAAAAAAATTGAGGGTATTCAAAGAGAGCTCCCTCTTCTCTCTTCTCACATCATTCGGAGGCATTCTCCCACTATCTTCTCCACTCATTTCACATGAAGACATAGTCTTTCTCCTTCCCAAGGCAAAACCCTCTACATATACAAGCAATCCCATTCTATTCTGTCTTCTTCATCTGAATGCCCACTCTATCATCTCTACTCTCTCACAAGATCATTGAAGCCATGGGAGCTGATGAGATCACCAAGTAAATATAGAGGGAGAAGAGAAGAGAACCTTGGACAAAGCCTTGGGGGACCCTCACTGTCAGCAGGCATGAGGTGAATGAAGATCCAGTAAAGGAAATGGAGCTGTCACATTGATACTGGAGGTAATAGTGATCCAGAAGAGAGGAGTGTCATGAAAACCTAGAGAGAAGAGAGTATCAAGAAGAGGGTGATCAACAGTGTCCAAGGCTGAAGAAAAGTCAAGAAGGATGAGGACTGAGAAAAGGCCGGTCACTGATAATTTTGAAAGAGAGAGCAGTTTTGGTGGAATGATGAGGTTGAAAGTCCCACTTCTGAGTCAAAAAAAGAATGACAAGAAAAATGAAGGCAACTATCACGTGTGGCCTTCTCAAAGAATTTAGGCACAAAAGACAGGAGAAATATGGGATGATAGTTAGCATGGATGGTTAGATCAAGAGAGGGTTTTCTGAGGATGGTGGAGACACGGGGTATGTTTGTAGGCAGCAGAAAAAGATAGATAGACTAGATAGATAGATAGATAGATAGATAGATAGATAGATAGATAGATAGATAGATAGATAGAAGGACAGAGTAGAGATAGATATTTCTAAAGTTCTCTGGTTTTCAAAACACTGTACATAGTAACAGCAACATTGTATAATGGTCAACTGTGAATGACAGCTATTCTCAATAATACATTGATCCAAGATAATTCTGAAGGACTTGTGATGAAAAATGCTAACCATCTCCAGAGAAAGAACTGATAGATTCTGAATGCTAGTTGAAGCATACTTTTAAAAACTTTTTTTCTTATTTTTTTTTGGGGGGGGTCTGTGTTTTCTTTTACAACATGACTAATATGGAAATGTTTTGCCTGACTGCCCATTTGCCTGACTGCACATGTATAATCTATATCAAACTGCTTGCCTTTTCAATGAGAAGGGAGGGGAGGGAGAAAAAAAATCTAAAAAATGAACATTAAAAATTATTTTTACGTAGAATTGGAGAAAGATAAAATATTAAATAAAAAACCCCAAATAGTAAATGAGCAAGGTGAAATCACAGCAGAACCAGAAGAAATAAAAAGAATAATTTGGGGGGAAATTGTTTTTACATGTAATTGGGGGAAAATAAAACATAAAATAAAATAAAACTGACACAACATTAGAAAAAAAAATATCTGTGGTTTTGTCATTATGGGCTGGCATGAGAACTCTGTCCACATCCACCCAAACATAGCAGACTGCAATTTAGTATATAAGTCCTAGGGAGAGCTTGAGGTACAGATACTAAATGACTTGCCTCAGGTTATACAATTAATAAGTATCAGATTCAATCTGAGGTACTCCTGTGACTTAGGCCTGAGGTCCTCTAATGTGTTAGATTTAGCTAGAATGAGTACTTGGGCAACTATCTACAATTATCACAGTGCCTGGCACATAGTAGGTGCTATATAAATGCTAGCTATTGGACATCTTACACTCAGATCATTAATGCAATCCAGTCTTAGTTACAGTCTCAAACCTCTTCCTCAAAGCACAGCAAATACATCTCATCTCTAATCTATGGTTGTAATGGCTAAAACTCCTATAACTTGAAAGATAAACCTCCCTACAGATCCCAAATACCCCATTAGCCAGAATCTTCAGGACAGGCAACATTTCTCATTCATCTCTGTATCCCCAATCCCCCAACAATACATTTCATGAACAAATGAATGAATTATCACATACTTAAGATATGAAATATTGTGAAGTAAAGTCAAGCAACATTCATTTACCACTTGCTATAAGAAAGAGAATTTCCTGCATGCAAACCTTTCTAGAGAGATAGTTAGGGTTGTAGAAAAAATAATGGTCTTGGAAATATTCCATGTTGGAAACACTGTAGTAAAACAGATGGGAGTATGCTGGCAAATGTTTAACAGTTAGCTCTCTAAAAAAAAAAAAAAGTACATAGGACACACTTTTAAGTTTAAACTGTATTATTAACATTTTCTCCATCACTTTCTCAAGTCTAGACAATCAATAAAACAATAAATCAAGCCTTGGTATATAATGTTTGCGAATTTCCAAGGTATAAATGCTCACATTGAATGTTTGACAATAAACTCTCGAGAGCTGGTACAGGTTGACTCTAGCCCATCCCTGGACAGGCACACTCAAACACTGTGAATTAGCCCAACCATTACAGAAAATAATTTTTGATATTATATGAGGAAATTCAATAAATTGTTCATAGCCTCTGACCCTACTCACTAATGGACTATATTTATCCCTAAGAGATATGTAAAAATCAGAGTGAAAGGTACCATCTATAGTAAAACATACATAAAAGTGTTTTTTTGCGCAAGCAAAAAATGGAACCAAAATGGGTGACCATCCAAGCAAGAGATGACAGAACAAATGGCAATATATGTATATAATGGAATTTTATTGTGCCATAAGAAATGATGAACATGAGGAGTTTGGAGACACTTGGGAAAATGTCTATGAACTGATTGAATCATTTATATTAGAAATAATAGAATAACTTTATACATATGTGTGTACATATGTATGTATTTATTGTGTATATGTATGTGTATATGTATTTATATGTATGTATATATGTATACATATATACATGAATTTGTGTCTAATGGTAGTCATCTCTAGGGCAACGGGGGGAAGGGAAGGAAGAAAAAAAAGAAAAAAAAGAAATTTATATGATAACTATTATATATTTGGAGGGAACAGCAAGTTGTACATGGTAGATTTGCAGTTTCAAGTGCAATCATCTTTTTTTTTTATTGTACTGGATTATGGAATGGTTTGTTTTGTTCCCTGAATTAAAAACAAAATACATTGAAAATAAATGAACTGATTGAAGAAAGCAGAATCAGGAGAACAATATATACTATAATCACAACAACCTAAAGTGAACAAATAAAAACACCAGAATTCCTGTTAATGCCATGACCCATCATGATTCCAGAATACTGGTGATGAAAAATACTTCTAAGTCTTCTTGGTTGAGAGACAGTCGCTGGCAGGTGTTTATAGAATGTTGTATATTCCATCAGATAGAGTTGACCTGTCAGTTTGTTTTACTTAACTGCTTTTCATTGTGACAAGGGTGAGTTCTACGGTGGGGGAGGATTACTCAGAAATGACAGTGATGTTTAAAAAACAAAAAAGGAAACATCAATAAGATTTTTTTTAAAAAAAGCATTGGCCTTGAAGACATAGTCTTGGAATTGGAAAATTCAAGTTTAAACCCTGAATTCAGTTGAACTTGAGCCAGAGGAAGTAGCTTCACCTCTGAGCCTAAATGTTCACATTTGTAAAATGGCAATAATACCAATGATATTGGCCTCCAAGATTACTGTGAGTAAAGTGGATAAAGAGTTATCACAACATGAAGTATCAGTAATAGCATAGTGAAGTCCTTCTCTCATGCTTAATTGGGGAGTACAGGGAACCCTGAGGTCTCGAAGGTCAAGCAAGAGGAGCACAAGGTAGGAAGGATTTCCATTACAGGCTGGTGATGTGTGTTATCTGAGGACCAACCCAGGGAACTTGCTGGAGGGTTTATTATTAGCAGGAAGGCTAGCTTCAAGGAGCGGAATCTTATCAGTCAGAGTAATTCTCAAAAAAAATCTACCAAGTTTTAAAAGGCACTGCAGTCTACATTGATTTTGGGAGTACTCATCCCCAAATTACTGAAGTCAATTTTGTCATGGTGGGAGTAAAGAATAGCTTTACAGTTGTTCTAGGTTCCATTCATCCATGCTTAGCAATTCTTCGATAAATAATAATCCATATTCCTAATAGCACTTGAAGATTTACAAAGCACTTCTCCAGCAAGATATAACAACAGCAACACCTTAACTGCTTTTACGTGCAGAGCGAAAATCAAGGCACTACATCTTTCCAAAGTTTGAGGCACAGACCCAAACACAAGGGGGACAAGGAATAAGCATTTATATAATGCTTACTATGTGCCAGGTACTGTGTTAAGTACTTTACAAATATTATCTCATTTGATCCTTCCAACAACCCTGAGAGGTAGTAATAATAATAATAATAGCTAACATTTACATAATACTTACTATGTGCCAAATATTGTGCTAAGTGCTTTACAAATATTTAAGCCTCACAACAATCCTGAGGCAAACAGAGGTTAAATGACTTGCCTAGGGTCACATAGATATTAAGTATCTAAAGCCAGATTAGGGCAGCTAGGTGGTGCAGTGGATGGAGTGCCAGGTCTAGAGTCCAAAAGACCTGAGCTCAAATTTAGCCTAAGATATTTACTAACTGTATGACCTTTAGCAAGTCACTTAATCCTGTTTCCCTCAGTTTCCTCATCTGTAAAATGAGCTGAAGAAGGAAATGGCAAACCATCCCAGGGGGCAGCTAGGTGGCACAGTGGATAGAGCACCAGCCCTGAAGTCAGGAGGACCTGAGTTCAAATCCGGCCTCAGATCAAACACTTGACACTTACTAGCTGTGTGACCCTGGGCAAGTCACTTAACCCCAATTGCCCAAAAAAAAAAAAAATGTTTAAAAAAAAATTCCAGCACCTTTGCCAAGAAAACCCCAAAAGGGTCACAAAGAGTTGGACATGACTGGAAAAATTACTAAACTGAAGAGTCATATTTGAACTCAAGTCTTCCTGATTCCAAGCCCCATGCTTTAACCACTGCCTCAAGGGAACCTAAAGGCAAAATATACTCCAGTGTGAATCCTGTTGCTTTCCATTACCACTAGCAACATCTCCCTTCTTAAAGATAAGTTTATCAGAAGAAAGAGAAAGAACAATACTAAGAGGTGGCCGAACTCTGACAACATGAAATGAAATGACCAATCTGTACACTTCCCTCCCCTCTCCAGGAATGGAGGGAGCTGTGGGTATGGAATGTGGTATAGGCTGGCAACCTACCCCCTCATCCCTTGTCCCAGGCTGGGTTCACTGGGTTTTTCTTTAATGTAAGGGAAGGTTCAATGGGGGAAGGGAACTGGAGAGGAGAATGACACATATAAAAACCAACAAATCGATTAACACTTGAAAAAAAAAGATTTGTGTGGTTGGGAAAGTATGATTGGTGATAAGTCAGCTAAAAACAGGAAAAGGTCTGTGGTGAGACCAACTAAAATTTCAATCTATCCATGCTTGAGGTTTCTCCTTTTGGGTTGGCTTAGGGCAGATTCTCTCATATAGGAAGAATGAAAACGCCTTTGATTACAGAAGCTGCAAGGACAGTGTGCTCACTAGGGTGGTCGAGGAACCTCAGAAGATCATTGCCGGCCACAGATGCTCATGAGCATTTCCGGGACACGCTGCTCCTGAAATGGTATCTCAATGAGCACTTTATAAATGAAACTCAATGAGTTTTTATTGCCCCCCACTCTTGTTTTTTAAAAAGCACAACCACATAACAGAATGCCCCAATATAGGCAATAAAGGACCAAATGATGAATAAGCTTCATCTCAACTTGGGGCAGCATGTAGTATGTTTTGTGGAAAGAACATTTGACTTGGAATCAAAAAACCTAGGTTGTTGCTGTTCTTTTTTTTTTTTTTTATCTTAGCTCTGTCATTTACTAGGCACCTTACTTGGAGAAAGTCTTAGTCTTAGTTTCCTCATCTGTAACATGGATACACTATCTACCTCACAAGGTTATTGTATCAAGTGAGATAATATCTATAGAATGCATTGTAAACCTTACCAAAAAAAGCCATTATAAACAGCAAAGTTGTTAGATTTTAAAGTAGCAAGTTGCATAGTTATTATTACAAATCAACTTGTTCAAGTTCTGGGGCAAATTCAGAGAACACATCAAGCAGAGGCCAAGGGTTCATACAAGCCCCAAGTCTGCTCCGCTAAACGTCACCAACTCCTTTACCTGATCCTCCTACAGCCTGGTTTCTAGGCCTCTCCCTGTCTTGGTCACTCTCCTCTGGTTGCTTTACTAAAAAATCCTCCCTAATATGTGGCATCCAGAACTGAATGTTGACACTCCAGATTTGGTCTGACCAGGAAAGAGGACAGTGAGGTACGGCTTTGTTCATTGTCATTGTTGATTCGTGTCTGACTCTCCGTGACCCCATTCGGGATTTTCCTGGCAGAGATACTGGAGTGGTTTGCCATTTCCTTCTCCATTTCATTTCACAGATGAGGAAACTGAGGCAAACAGGATTAAGTGACCTACTCAGAGTCACACAGCTAGTAAGTGTCCGAGGCCAGATTCGAACTCAGGAAGATGAGTCTTTTGATTTCAGGCCCAGTGCTCTATTCACTGAGCCACCTAGCTGTCTCTGACTGCCCACCTCCTTCTAGGTTTATCTGTATGTGACTATAAATATAGTACTTCTTGGCCAGAACATAAAAAATAGTCTGGAAAAACAGTCTTACCTTATCTTTTCCTGAACCAGGGCTCCATGTGACTTCCTGGTAAACTCTACACCCCACTGCCTCCCTCTCTTCCACTTTCACCCCTTCTTAATACTGCTCTTATACATAGTCTTTATCCATCAGAATATAAACTCATTGAAGTCAAGGACTGTCTTGCATCTGTAATCCCAGGGCTTAGCACAATGCCTAGAACATAGTAACTGATTACTAAATGCTCTATCCATCCATCCATCCATCCATCCATCCATCTAATTATCATTATCATTAAAGTATCATTAACATTAAATTTGATTACATACATTTATTTAGGGAGATGTGTAGCATAGTGGAAACAGTGTTAAACTTAAGAAAAACACGTGTTTACATCTCAGATGTAACATTCATTAAATATATAACACTAGGAAGTCATCTAAGACTCAATTTCCCACCTCTGTAAAATGGTGATAATATTTATACCACCTACTTCTCAGGACTGTTGTGAGTAAGGTACTATACATCAATTTGTTATTAATATTATATTGTATGGTAAAGACTTATAAACACAGTAGGAATTTGGAGAAGGGATCAGTAAAGACTAGAATAGTCAGGAAAGATTTCATAAAGAAAGTGGGACCTATGCAGAGTTTAGATATATAAGATTTGCTTAGGAAGAGGAAAGAGAAAAGGGCACTACAAGGTCCTAGGATCATAGATCTAGAGCAAGAAGGAACTTTAGGAATAATCTCAATCATTCCCTCCCCCAATGTCCCATTCCAGATCTGCCTAGCCTTTCCACTATGCCTTATGGAAATCCTGTTCTATTCATACTTTCACTTTATTTATTATTTTTTTTTAAGGCAATTGGGGTCAAGTGACTTGCCCAGGGTCACACAGCTATTAAGTGTCAAGTTTTTGGTCTGAGGCCAGATTTGAACTCAGGTCCTCCTGACTTCAGGGCCGGTGCTCTATCCACTACACCACCTAGCTGCCCCTTATACTTTCACTTTAGACCTCTGCCTTTTATACTTCTTCTAACACCTGGCTCTCATTGAGACCTGGCTCTCTCCAGACAAAAATGCATCCCAAGCCTTCCTTTGTACCATGTTACCTGACTCACAGGCCCCAGAAAGGGACCTGGAATACTCCTTGCATCCCACCTCGACTTTCAGATGCTCCCTCTATTGCTATCAATCAGCAACTTCTCCTCTGATGAGTATCACTCCCCAGACATCAGGACCCAGAAATAAGCCCTGGAGGGCTTACCCCTTTCAACTCTAAAATGTCTGTCCCGAGTACTGCTCTCTCTTTGGGGAATCTCTCGCACAGTCTACTATATCTAGCTTGGCTCCAGCTACGCTTCACTTCTTTCCAGGGCTCTCTTCTCATCTTGTCACCACATACATACACTCCCCTGCCCCCTGCCTCTTTCAGTTTTCCAGTTTGGGAACCATGATCAAACCAGTATTGCCTTGGCTACTAAAAAGGATGTGTCAATCTATTCCCGTATGGCTCCACTTATCATCCCTGTAACTCTTGTGGAGGGAATTATGATTTTTTTTATAATCAATATGATTTGTGTAATGAATATGCTAATAGATTTGATTTTTCAGAATTGCCTCTCTTGTGAGTCAGACTTACAATGCAGCTTGAGAAGCTAAATCAAACCTTTGACAATGGTCAAAATCATTGGCATCCTTCTGCCTGCATGCCTGAAGTGAAGCAAATCAAAGACTGTAAAACCTGTTCCTGTCACAGAACTCTGGCCCTGTGACCCACCATGTAATGACCCCCAAGGATTTGAGCAATATTGCTCCCATAGGACTCCGGAATTACTGTCTTGTCTTCCATTTTTTGGGTTTGTCGTGGGAAACCGGTCAAGCCCAGGAAAACATTATTTATAATCCACCTTCCCTCCTACCTTCCCACTTGTGATTTATGTATATAATCTCTGTCTTCACTTCAGCAAGGTGGAATTCTGATCAGGAGAATTTCCAATTTGCAAATCTGTTCCTTATAATGAAACTAATTAATTAAACAGGCTACCTAATTACTGGCACTTTGTCTCTGGCCTGCTGTTCCATCATTCTCAGGTTAAAGATTAGCTCAGTAAAATCCTGTTAACACAATCCAAACCAAAACATACTGCTCTCCTATATATTTTTTCACCCCTTTTAGAATATAAGTTCCTTGACTTGAAGGATTGGGTTTGTTTGTTTGTTTGGGTTTTTTTATTCCCAGCACTTAGCATAGGGTTTAGCACATTTTAGGTGCTTAATAAATGCTAATTCAGGGCAGCTAGGTAGTGCAGTGGGTAGAGCACCAGCTCTGAAGTCAGGAGGACCTGAGTTCAAATCCAGCCTGAGACCCTTGACATTTACTAGCTGTGTGACCCTGGACAAGTCACTTAACCCCAATTGCCTTGCAAATAAATAAGTGCTCATTCATTAATTCCAAATTTATCACCCAGTCCAGATCTGGGTGGCTATTATCTACCAGCCCCCAGGATAGTCTTCCTCTTCACTCAATGAATCCAGCGCTTGGCTTATAGTCTCGCTTTCCACCACAGTCTTTGTTGTCACATTAGGGGACTTCAACATATGTACACACATGTTCCAGTTCCCTCAAACATCCCCATTTCTCAATCTATTTAACTCCCAAAACTACTCCTTCACTCCACCTCACATACACCCTTGATCTTGTTCCATTTTCGTGACTAAGAGCTGTGAAATGCCTTTCTCTGCTCAAAACCTCGTATAATTCCATCTTTCCCTTTCTCTTTTTTCCTCCCAAACCTATTTTTTATCCTCTCCTTGACCTGCAATCTCAGATGAAGAGGTAGTCTCATCAAGGCCAAGCCTTCCTTCCACGCGTGCCCTTAATTCCAACCCCTCCCATCTTCTCCAGCACACTTCCCCTATTATTATCTACTTTCTCTAAACTTCAATCTCTCCTTATCTACTAGTTTCTTAGAAACAGGGCACAAATTCTCCAACCCTTTAAAAACACACACACACTAAATCCCACCACACCTGCTAACTGTCCTATATCTGTCTTCTCCTCCTAACCAATTTCTTTAAAGAAGCCCCCTCTACTTCATTTCCTCTCAACTCCCAGCAAATTGGCTTCAGACCTCGTCACTTAATTAAAAAATGCTCTCTTCAAAGTTACTCATGATCTCTCTCTCTCTTTATTTTTTTCATTTTGGGGAGGCAATCAGGGTTAGGTGACTTTCCTAGGGTCACACAGCTAGTAAGTGTCTGAGGTTGGATTTGAACTCAGGTCCTCCTGACTCCAAAGGAGGTGCTCTATCCACTGTATCACCTAGCTACCCCATCCTCCACCCCATGATCTCTTAATTGCTTCTTAATCTTCACCCTTTTGAACTTTTCTTCAATATTTAACTCCTTCCGGATACTATCCCATCTCTGAGTTTTTATGATCATTTTCTCTCTCAGTTTTCCTTCTACTTGTCTCACCACTCCCCAGTCTCCTTTGCGAGATCATCATCCAAGTCATGGCGGCTAGGTGGCGCAGTAGAGTGCCTGGCCTGGAGTCAGGAAGACTCCTTCCTGAGTTTAAATCCAGCCTCAGATACTTGCTAGCTGTGTGGCCCTGGGGATGTCACTTAACTCTGTCTGATTCAGTTTCCTCATCGGCAAAATGAGCTGGAGAAGGAACGGCAAACCACTTCAATATCTTTGCCAAGAAAACCCCAAAAGGGGTCGTGAAGAGTCAAACACAACTAAAAAGGCCTAACAATACCCAAGTTATGTCCACTAATTGTGCATGTGCTCCAAGGCTCTGTCTTCTGTCCCCTTCTCTCTCTACATTCTCTCTTTTGGTGATCTCACCAGCTCCCATGGCTTTAATTACTATCTCTACACACACACACACACACACACACACACACACACACACACACACACA